>NC_080723.1:502500-552500 GCF_019097595.1 Hemibagrus wyckioides | reverse complement strand
TCACTCACTCTAATTTGTCTTTCATCATAACATTCTATTCTTTTCTATAAATAAAAGATTAATCTGATGAATCCTCATCTGCGTCACTGAAATCCTGGTAGGTGTTATATATTCATCATCACCACTTTAATGAGAGCTTTATTTTTATAGACTGGTTCGGGGAAGACGTACTCAATGGGCACTGGCTTTGATGTGACCATACCAGAAAACGAGCTGGGCATCATCCCGCGAGCGGTCAGTCACCTTTTTAAAGGCATCGAGCAGAGACGGCAGGCCGCGACAGAACAAGGACGCCCCGTGCCCGAGTTCAAGATTAATGCCCAGTTCCTGGAGGTATGTCCTTCACTGAGAATGTCTTCCTTATCGTAGATTTTGGGCTACATCAGTTTAAACTGAGACCAGCTAGTGGCCCTCTGTTTTCCAGTTTAGGGGCTGATGGGGCGGTCATGAACGCAGGCCATGATGTCATGACACACGGCCAGCTTTGTTTGTGCTCTTCTGTGTCCCTGCACTGGCTTTGCAGTTACCATGGTGACACTCTGCTTGATGTCCAGAGGCTTAGCTATTTCAGGACCTGCTTAATGAAGATAGGGTTTATTTACTGCATCTGTCTGACTCTCCCTCTTCCTCTTCTGTACAAGCTCCCAAATTAAATCCTCACCCAAATGCCACATTCAGCTGTTTAAAATAGTGGGGAAGAGAAGCCAAGGGCCAAGAGTCTACACACACACACACACACACACACACACCTGATACACTGTCATATGTATGTTAAATATAAATTCCTCATGGCCAAGTGTTTTCTAGCCATGGGTCAACAGAACAAATAGTGACCCGATCTATTAGCCTGATCTGTCACAATATTATGATATTCATTTGTTTTAAAACAGTTACTGATTGTTTACTTGTGTGTTATTGGTGCAAATTTAACCCAAGAACCAGGATGTAAATATAGAATGTGTACAATATTTCTGTTCATCTTATTATCAATGTCTTAATCATGAATAGTGAAATTTTTTTTCCAGTTTAATAACTAACAATGAAGTGTATCATCTTTTTATTTTCACTTATATGTGGTGTATGTATGTGTGTGTGTGTGTGTGTGTGTGTGTGTGTGTGTAGTTGTATAATGAAGAGGTTCTGGATCTCTTTGACTCCACACGTGATATAGAGTCCCGGAAACAGAAATCTCACATTAAGATCCATGAAGACTCCAGTGGAGGTATCTATACGGTGGGAGTGACCACACGCACTGTTTCCTCAGAGGCTGAAGTGAGTGTTTGTTTGTTTATATTATGTTTATATTATTAACTCTTAGAATTATCTGTTGTTTATTATATTTTTTGACCCTGTTTGTTGTTCTTCATGTTGTGTGTTGTAGATGATGCAGTGTTTGAAACTGGGCGCTCTCTCACGCACCACAGCAAGCACTCAGATGAACGTACAGAGCTCTCGCTCACATGCCATCTTCACCATCCACCTGTGCCAAGTGCGTGTGTGTGCAGCTTCAGACAATGTAAGAGTTCATCTCTCTCCTCTGCTCAGAGTCTTCTTCAGCTTTCAGCTTCACTTCATGAATATGAAATAGAATGCAGGATGATGACACTTTCTTCCATTCATTCTTTAATAAATATATAAATATTCACACATGAGGCAGCTGTCAGAGTCACTTATCAAAGTCACTTATCAAAGTCACTTATCAGAGTTACTTATCAGAGTCACTTATCAAAGTCACTTATCAGAGTCACTTATCAGAGTCTATAATCAGAGTCACTTATCAGAGTCGCTTATCAAAGTCACTTATCAGAGTTACTTATCAGAGTCTATAATCAGAGTTACTTATCAGAGTCACTTATCAAAGTCACTTATCAGAGTTACTTATCAGAGTCTATAATCAGAGTTACTTATCAAAGTCACTTATCAGAGTCACTTATCAGAGTTACTTATCAGAGTCTATAATCAGAGTTACTTATCAAAGTCACTTATCAGAGTCACTTATCAGAGTTACTTATCAGAGTCTATAATCAGAGTTACTTATCAGAGTCACTTATCAAAGTCACTTATCAGAGTCACTTATCAGAGTTACTTATCAGAGTCTATAATCAGAGTTACTTATCAGAGTCACTTATCAAAGTCACTTATCAGAGTCACTTATCAGAGTTACTTATCAGAGTCACTTATCAGAGTTACTTATCAGAGTCTATAATCAGAGTTACTTATCAGAGTCACTTATCAAAGTCACTTATCAGAGTCACTTATCAGAGTTACTTATCAGAGTCACTTATCAAAGTCACTTATCAGAGTCACTTATCAGAGTTACTTATCAGAGTCTATAATCAGAGTCACTTATCAGAGTCACTTATCAGAGTTACTTATCAGAGTCACTTATCAGAGTCACTTATCAGAGTCACTTATCAGAGTTACTTATCAGAGTCTATAATCAGAGTTACTTATCAGAGTCACTTATCAAAGTCACTTATCAGAGTCACTTATCAGAGTTACTTATCAGAGTCACTTATCAGAGTCACTTATCAGAGTTACTTATCAAAGTCACTTATCAGAGTCACTTATCAGAGTTACTTATCAAAGTCACTTATCAGAGTTACTTATCAAAGTCACTTATCAGAGTCACTTATCAGAGTTACTTATCAAAGTCACTTATCAGAGTCACTTATCAGAGTTACTTATCAAAGTCACTTATCAGAGTCACTTTTCAGAGTTACTTATCAAAGTCACTTATCAGAGTTACTTATCAAAGTCACTTATCAGAGTCACTTATCAGAGTTACTTATCAAAGTCACTTATCAGAGTTACTTATCAAAGTCACTTATCAGAGTCACTTATCAGAGTTACTTATCAGAGTCACTTATCAGAGTCACTTATCAAAGTCACTTATCAGAGTCACTTATCAGAGTTACTTATCAAAGTCACTTATCAGAGTCACTTATCAGAGTTACTTATCAGAGTTACTTATCAAAGTCACTTTTCAGAGTTACTTATCAAAGTCACTTATCAGAGTCTATAATAAGAGTCACTTATCAGAGTCACTTATCAGAGTCTATAATAAGAGTCACTTATCAGAGTTACTTATCAAAGTCACTTATCAGAGTTACTTATCAAAGTCACTTATCAGAGTCACTTATCAAAGTCACTTATCAGAGTCACTTATCAGTTACTTATCAAAGTCACTTATCAGAGTCACTTATCAGAGTTACTTATCAGAGTCACTTATCAGAGTTACTTATCAAAGTCACTTATCAGAGTTACTTATCAGAGTCACTTATCAGAGTCACTTATCAGAGTTACTTATCAAAGTCACTTATCAGAGTCACTTATCAGAGTTACTTATCAAAGTCACTTTTCAGAGTTACTTATCAAAGTCACTTTTCAGAGTTACTTATCAAAGTCACTTATCAGAGTCACTTATCAGAGTTACTTATCAGAGTTACTTATCAAAGTCACTTATCAGAGCTACTTATCAAAGTCACTTATCAGAGTCACTTATCAGAGTTACTTATCAAAGTCACTTATCAGAGCTACTTATCAAAGTCACTTATCAGAGTCACTTATCAGAGTTACTTATCAAAGTCACTTATCAGAGCTACTTATCAAAGTCACTTATCAGAGTCACTTATCAGAGTTACTTATCAAAGTCACTTATCAGAGTCACTTATCAGAGTTACTTATCAAAGTCACTTTTCAGAGTTACTTATCAAAGTCACTTTTCAGAGTTACTTATCAAAGTCGCTTATCAGAGTCACTTATCAGAGTTACTTATCAAAGTCACTTTTCAGAGTTACTTATCAAAGTCACTTATCAGAGTTACTTATCAAAGTCACTTATCAGAGTCACTTATCAGAGTTACTTATCAAAGTCACTTATCAGAGTTACTTATCAAAGTCACTTATCAGAGTCACTTATCAGAGTTACTTATCAGAGTCACTTATCAGAGTCACTTATCAAAGTCACTTATCAGAGTCACTTATCAGAGTTACTTATCAAAGTCACTTATCAGAGTCACTTATCAGAGTTACTTATCAGAGTCACTTATCAAAGTCACTTATCAGAGTCACTTATCAGAGTTACTTATCAAAGTCACTTATCAGAGTTACTTATCAAAGTCACTTATCAGAGTCACTTATCAGAGTTACTTATCAGAGTCACTTATCAGAGTCACTTATCAAAGTCACTTATCAGAGTCACTTATCAGAGTTACTTATCAAAGTCACTTATCAGAGTCACTTATCAGAGTTACTTATCAGAGTTACTTATCAAAGTCACTTTTCAGAGTTACTTATCAAAGTCACTTATCAGAGTCACTTATCAGAGTCACTTATCAGAGTCTATAATAAGAGTCACTTATCAGAGTTACTTATCAAAGTCACTTATCAGAGTCACTTATCAGAGTTACTTATCAAAGTCACTTATCAGAGTCACTTATCAGAGTTACTTATCAAAGTCACTTTTCAGAGTTACTTATCAAAGTCACTTATCAGAGTCACTTATCAGAGTCACTTATCAAAGTCACTTTTCAGAGTTACTTATCAGAGTCACTTATCAGAGTCACTTATCAGAGTTACTTATCAAAGTCACTTATCAGAGTCACTTATCAGAGTTACTTATCAAAGTCACTTATCAGAGTCACTTATCAGAGTCACTTATCAAAGTCACTTATCAGAGTCACTTATCAGAGTCACTTATCAAAGTCACTTATCAGAGTCACTTATCAGAGTCACTTATCAGAGTTACTTATCAAAGTCACTTATCAGAGTCACTTATCAGAGTTACTTATCAAAGTCACTTATCAGAGTCACTTATCAGAGTCACTTATCAGAGTTACTTATCAAAGTCACTTATCAGAGTCACTTATCAGAGTCACTTATCAAAGTCACTTATCAGAGTCACTTATCAGAGTTACTTATCAAAGTCACTTATCAGAGTCACTTATCAGAGTTACTTATCAAAGTCACTTATCAGAGTTACTTATCAAAGTCACTTATCAGAGTCACTTATCAGAGTTACTTATCAAAGTCACTTATCAGAGTCACTTATCAGAGTTACTTATCAAAGTCACTTTTCAGAGTCGCTTATCAGAGTCACTTATCAGAGTCTCTTATCAGAGTCTCTTATCAGAGTCACTTATCAGAGTCACTTATCAGAGTCGTTATCAGAGTCGTTATCAGAGTCACTTATCAGAGTCGCTTATCAGAGTCGCTTATCAGAGTCGTTATCAGAGTCGCTTATCAGAGTCGCTTATCAGAGTCGTTATCAGAGTCACTTATCAGAGTCGTTATCAGAGTCGTTATCAGTCGTTATCAGAGTCGTTATCAGAGTCGCTTATCAGAGTCGCTTATCAGAGTCATTATCAGAGTCACTTAACAGTCACTTAACAGAGTCACTTATCAGAGTCGTTATCAGAGTCACTTATCAGAGTCACTTATCAGAGTCACTTATCAGAGTCTATAATAAGAGTCACTTATCAGTCACTTATCAGAGTCACTTATCAGAGTCTATAATAAGTCACTTATCAGAGTCACTTAATCAGAGTCACTTATCAGAGTCTATAATAAGAGTCACTTATCAGAGTCACTTATCAGAGTCACTTATCAGAGTTACTTATCAAAGTCACTTATCAGAGTTACTTATCAAAGTCACTTATCAGAGTCACTTATCAGAGTTACTTATCAAAGTCACTTATCAGAGTCACTTATCAAAGTCGCTTATCAGAGTCACTTATCAGAGTCTCTTATCAGAGTCACTTATCAGAGTCACTTATCAGAGTCGTTATCAGAGTCACTTATCAGAGTCACTTATCAGAGTCACTTAACAGAGTCACTTATCAAAGTCACTTATCAGAGTCGTTATCAGAGTCACTTATCAGAGTCACTTATCAGAGTCACTTATCAGAGTCACTTATCAGAGTCGTTATCAGAGTCACTTATCAGAGTCGCTTATCAGAGTCGCTTATCAGAGTCACTTATCAGAGTCACTTATCAGAGTCGTTATCAGAGTCGTTATCAGAGTCGTTATCAGAGTCACTTATCAGAGTCACTTATCAGAGTCATTATCAGAGTCACTTAACAGTCACTTAACAGAGTCACTTATCAGAGTCGTTATCAGAGTCACTTATCAGAGTCACTTATCAGAGTCGCTTATCAGTCACTTATCAGAGTCGCTTATCAGAGTCACTTATCAGAGTCACTTATCAGAGTCTATAATAAGAGTCACTTATCAGAGTCACTTATCAGAGTCTATAATAAGAGTCACTTATCAGTCACTTATCAGAGTCACTTATCAGAGTCTATAATAAGAGTCACTTATCAGAGTCACTTAATCAGAGTCACTTATCAGAGTCTATAATAAGAGTCACTTATCAGAGTCACTTATCAAAGTCACGTATCAGAGTCGTTATCAGAGTCACTTATCAGAGTCACATATCAGAGTCACTTAACAGAGTCACTTATCAAAGTCACTTATCAGAGTCGTTATCAGAGTCACTTATCAGAGTCACTTATCAGAGTCACTTATCAAAGTCACTTATCAGAGTCACTTATCAGAGTCACTTATCAGAGTCACTTATCAGAGTCGTTATCAGAGTCGTTATCAGAGTCACTTATCAGAGTCGCTTATCAGAGTCGCTTATCAGAGTCGCTTATCAGAGTCGTTATCAGAGTCGTTATCAGAGTCGCTTATCAGAGTCGTTATCAGAGTCACTTATCAGAGTCGTTATCAGAGTCGTTATCAGTCGTTATCAGAGTCGTTATCAGAGTCGCTTATCAGAGTCACTTAACAGTCACTTAACAGAGTCACTTATCAGAGTCGTTATCAGAGTCACTTATCAGAGTCACTTATCAGAGTCTATAATAAGAGTCACTTATCAGTCACTTATCAGAGTCACTTATCAGAGTCTATAATAAGAGTCACTTATCAGAGTCACTTAATCAGAGTCACTTATCAGAGTCTATAATAAGAGTCACTTATCAGAGTCACTTATCAGAGTTACTTATCAGAGTCACTTATCAGAGTTACTTATCAAAGTCACTTATCAGAGTTACTTATCAAAGTCACTTATCAGAGTCACTTATCAGTGTTACTTATCAAAGTCACTTATCAGAGTCACTTATCAAAGTCGCTTATCAGAGTCACTTATCAGAGTCACTTATCAGAGTCACTTATCAGAGTCACTTATCAGAGTCGTTATCAGAGTCACTTATCAGAGTCACTTATCAGAGTCACTTAACAGAGTCACTTATCAAAGTCACTTATCAGAGTCACTTATCAGAGTCACTTATCAGAGTCACTTATCAGAGTCGTTATCAGAGTCGTTATCAGAGTCGCTTATCAGAGTTACTTATCAGAGTCGCTTATCAGAGTCGCTTATCAGAGTCGCTTATCAGAGTCACTTATCAGAGTCACTTATCAGAGTCGTTATCAGAGTCGTTATCAGAGTCGTTATCAGAGTCACTTATCAGAGTCACTTATCAGAGTCATTATCAGAGTCACTTAACAGTCACTTAACAGAGTCACTTATCAGAGTCGTTATCAGAGTCACTTATCAGAGTCACTTATCAGAGTCACTTATCAGAGTCACTTATCAGAGTCTATAATAAGAGTCACTTATCAGAGTCACTTATCAGTCACTTATCAGAGTCACTTATCAGAGTCTATAATAAGAGTCACTTATCAGTCACTTATCAGAGTCACTTATCAGAGTCTATAATAAGAGTCACTTATCAGAGTCACTTAATCAGAGTCACTTATCAGAGTCTATAATAAGAGTCACTTATCAGAGTCACTTATCAAAGTCACGTATCAGAGTCGTTATCAGAGTCACTTATCAGAGTCACTTATCAGTCACTTAACAGAGTCACTTATCAAAGTCACTTATCAGAGTCGTTATCAGAGTCACTTATCAGAGTCACTTATCAGAGTCGTTATCAGAGTCGTTATCAGAGTCGTTATCAAAGTCACTTATCAGAGTCACTTAACAGAGTCACTTATCAAAGTCACTTATCAAAGTCACTTATCAGAGTCGTTATCAGAGTCGTTATCAGAGTCACTTATCAGAGTCACTTATCAGAGTCACTTATCAGAGTTACTTATCAGAGTCACTTATCAGAGTCACTTATCAAAGTCACTTATCAGAGTCACTTATCAGAGTTTCTTATCAGAGTCGCTTATCAGAGTCGCTTATCAGAGTCACTTCTCAAAGTCACTTATCAGAGTCACTTATCAGAGTCACTTATCAAAGTCACTTATCAAAGTCACTTATCAGAGTCGTTATCAGAGTCACTTATCAGAGTCACTTATCAGAGTCACTTATCAGAGTCACTTAACAGAGTCACTTATCAAAGTCACTTATCAGAGTCACTTATCAGAGTCGTTATCAGAGTCACTTAACAGAGTCACTTATCAAAGTCACTTATCAGAGTCACTTATCAGAGTCACTTATCAGTCACTTATCAGAGTCACTTATCAGAGTCTATAATAAGAGTCACTTATCAGTCACTTATCAGAGTCACTTATCAGAGTCTATAATAAGAGTCACTTATCAGAGTCACTTAATCAGAGTCACTTATCAGAGTCTATAATAAGAGTCACTTATCAGAGTCACTTATCAAAGTCACGTATCAGAGTCGTTATCAGAGTCACTTATCAGAGTCACTTATCAGTCACTTAACAGAGTCACTTATCAAAGTCACTTATCAGAGTCGTTATCAGAGTCACTTATCAGAGTCACTTATCAGAGTCGTTATCAGAGTCGTTATCAGAGTCGTTATCAAAGTCACTTATCAGAGTCACTTAACAGAGTCACTTATCAAAGTCACTTATCAAAGTCGTTATCAGAGTCGTTATCAGAGTCGTTATCAGAGTCACTTATCAGAGTCACTTATCAGAGTCACTTATCAGAGTTACTTATCAGAGTCACTTATCAGAGTCACTTATCAAAGTCACTTATCAGAGTCACTTATCAGAGTTTCTTATCAGAGTCGCTTATCAGAGTCGCTTATCAGAGTCACTTCTCAAAGTCACTTATCAGAGTCACTTATCAGAGTCACTTATCAAAGTCACTTATCAAAGTCACTTATCAGAGTCGTTATCAGAGTCACTTATCAGAGTCACTTATCAGAGTCACTTATCAGAGTCACTTAACAGAGTCACTTATCAGAGTCACTTATCAGAGTCACTTATCAGAGTCGTTATCAGAGTCACTTAACAGAGTCACTTATCAAAGTCACTTATCAGAGTCACTTATCAGAGTCGTTATCAGAGTCACTTAACAGAGTCACTTATCAGAGTCGTTATCAGACTCACTTATCAATGTCACTTATCA
Organism: Hemibagrus wyckioides; assembly: GCF_019097595.1. Classification (NCBI taxonomy): domain Eukaryota; kingdom Metazoa; phylum Chordata; class Actinopteri; order Siluriformes; family Bagridae; genus Hemibagrus; species Hemibagrus wyckioides. The sequence goes on along the minus strand of NC_080723.1, from coordinate 543,166 downwards.
GACTCGTTATCAGACTCACTTATAAGAGACTATAATAAGAGTCTCTTATCAGAGTCACTTATCAGAGTCACTTAATCAGAGTTGTTATAAGAGTCACTTATCAGAGTCGCTTGTCAGAGTCACTTATAAGAGACTATAATAAGAATCTCTTATCAGAGTCACTTATCAGAGTCACTTAATCAGAGTTGTTATAAGAGTCACTTATCAGCGTCACTTATCAGCGTCACTTATCAGAGTCACTTATCAGAGTCTATAATAAGAGTCACTTATCAGAGTCACTTAATCAGAGTCGTTATCAGAGTCACTTATCAGAGTCTATAATAAGAGTCACTTAATCAGAGTCGTTATCAGAGTCACTTATCAGAGTCTATAATAAGAGTCACTTATCGGAGTCACTTAATCAGAGTCGTTATCAGAGTCACTTATCAGAGTCTATAATAAGAGTCACTTAATCAGAGTCACTTAATCAGAGTCACTTATCAGAGTTACTTATCAGAGTCTATAATAAGTCACTTAATCAGAGTCACTTATCAGAGTTACTTATCAGAGTCTATAATAAGAGTCACTTATCAGAGTCACTTAATCAGAGTCACTTATCAGTCACTTATCAGAGTCTATAATAAGAGTCACTTATCAGAGTCACATAATCAGAGTCGTTATCAGAGACTATAATCAGAGTCACTTATCAGAGTCACTTATCAGAGTCTATAATAAGAGTCACTGATCAGAGTCACATAATCAGAGTCGTTATCAGAGACTATAATCAGAGTCACTTCTCAGAGTCACTTCTCTGAGTCACTTATCAGAGTCACTTATCAGAGTCGTAATCAGAGTCACTTATCAGAGTCTATAATGAGAGTCACTTATCAGAGTCGTAATCAGAGTCACTTATCCGAGTCACTTATCAGAGTCTATAATGAGAGACACTTATCAGAGTCACTTAATCAGAGTTACTTATCAGAGTCACTTATCAGAGTCACTTATCAGAGTCGCTTATCAGAGTCACTTATCAGAGTCACTTATCAAAGTCACTTATCAGAGTCACTTATCAAAGTCACTTATCAGAGTCGTTATCAGAGTCACTTATCAAAGTCACTTATCAGAGTCGTTATCAGAGTCACTTATCAGAGTCACTTATCAGAGTCACTTATCAGAGTCACTTATCAGAGTCGTTATCAGAGTCACTTATCAGAGTCACTTATCAGAGTCGTTATCAGAGTCGTTATCAGAGTCACTTATCAGAGTCAATTATCAGAGTCACTTATCAGAGTCGCTTATCAGAGTCACTTATCAGAGTCATTATCAGAGTCACTTATCAGAGTCACCTATCAGAGTCACTTAACAGAGTCGTTATCAGACTCACTTATCAGAGTCACTTATCAGACTCACTTATCAGAGTCACTTATCAGAGTCACTTATCAGAGTCGCTTATCAGAGTCGCTTGTCAGAGTCACTTATAAGAGACTATAATAAGAGTCTCTTATCAGTCACTTATCAGAGTCACTTAATCAGAGTTGTTATAAGAGTCACTTATCAGAGTCACTTATCAGAGTCACTTATCAGAGTCTATAATAAGAGTCACTTATCAGAGTCACTTATCAGAGTCACTTATCAGAGTCTATAATAAGAGTCACTTATCAGTCACTTATCAGAGTCACTTATCAGAGTCTATAATAAGAGTCACTTATCAGAGTCACTTAATCAGAGTCGTTATCAGAGTCACTTATCAGAGTCACTTCTCAGAGTCACTTATCAGAGTCACTTAATCAGAGTCGTTATCAGAGTCACTTATCAGAGTCTATAATAAGAGTCACTTATCAGAGTCTATAATAAGAGTCACTTAATCAGAGTCGTTATCAGAGTCACTTATCAGAGTCTATAATAAGAGTCACTTATCAGAGTCACTTTATCAGAGTCACTTATCAGAGTCTATAATAAGAGTCACTTATCAGAGTCACATAATCAGAGTCGTTATCAGAGACTATAATCAGAGTCACTTCTCTGAGTCACTTATCAGAGTCACTTATCAGAGTCGTAATCAGAGTCACTTATCAGAGTCACTTATCAGAGTCTATAATGAGAGTCACTTATCAGATTCACTTAATCAGAGTCGTTATCAGAGTCACTTATCAGAGTCACTTATCAGAGTCTATAATCAGAGTTTCTTATCAAAGTCACTTATCAGAGTCGCTTATCAGAGTCGCTTATCAGAGTCATTTATCAGTCATTTATCAGAGTTTCTTATCAAAGTAACTTATCAGAGTCACTTATCAGAGTTTCTTATCAGAGTCATTTATCAGAGTCACTTATCAGAGTCACTTATCAGAGTCTATAATGAGAGTCACTTATCAGATTCACTTAATCAGAGTCGTTATCAGAGTCACTTATCAGAGTCACTTATCAGAGTCTATAATCAGAGTTTCTTATCAAAGTCACTTATCAGAGTCGCTTATCAGAGTCGCTTATCAGAGTCATTTATCAGTCATTTATCAGAGTTTCTTATCAAAGTAACTTATCAGAGTTTCTTATCAGAGTCATTTATCAGAGTTGCTTATCAGAGTCACTTATCAGAGTCGCTTATCAGAGTCTCTTATCAGAGTTTCTTATCAGACTCTCTTATCAGAGTTTCTTATCAGAGTCACTTATCAGAGTCACTTATCAGAGTCGCTTATCAGAGTCACTTATCAGAGTTTCTTATCAGAGTCACTTATCAGAGTCACTTATCAGTCATTTATCAGAGTTTCTTATCAGAGTCTCTTATCAGAGTCACTTATCAGTCATTTATCAGTCATTTATCAGAGTTTCTTATCAAAGTAACTTATCAGAGTCACTTATCAGAGTTTCTTATCAGAGTTTCTTATCAGAGTCGCTTATCAGAGTCTCTTATCAGAGTCTCTTATCAGAGTTTCTTATCAGACTCTCTTATCAGAGTTTCTTATCAGAGTCACTTATCAGAGTCACTTATCAGAGTCGCTTATCAGAGTCACTTATCAGAGTTTCTTATCAGAGTCACTTATCAGAGTTTCTTATCAGACTCTCTTATCAGAGTTTCTTATCAGAGTCGCTTATCAGAGTCGCTTATCAGAGTCGCTTATCAGAGTCACTTATCAGAGTTTCTTATCAGAGTCGCTTATCAGAGTCGCTTATCAGAGTCTCTTATCAGAGTCACTTATCAGAGTTACTTATCAGAGTCACTTATCAGAGTCTCTCATCAGCGTTTCTTATCAGAGTTTCTTATCAGAGTCACTTATCAGAGTCACTTATCAGAGTCTCTTATCAAAGTCACTTATCAGAGTCACTTATCAGAGTCTCTTATCAGAGTCGCTTATCAGAGTCGCTTATCAGAGTCTTTCATCAGCGTTTCTTATCAAAGTCACTTATCAGAGTCACTTATCAGAGTTTCTTATCAGAGTCTATAATCAGAGTCGCTTATCAGAGTCATTTATCAGAGTCGCTTATCAGAGTCATTTATCAGAGTTTTTTATCAAAGTCACTTATCAGAGTTTCTTATCAGAGTCTATTATCAGAGTCACTTATCAGAGTCATTTATCAGAGTTTTTTATCAGTCACTTATCAGAGTTTCTTACCAGAGTCTGTTATCAGAGTCAGTTATCAGAGTCATTTATCAGAGTTTCTTATCAGAGTCTATTATCAGAGTCACTTATCAAAGTCACTTATCAGAGTCACTTATCAGTCATTTATCAGAGTTTCTTATCAAAGTCACTTATCAGAGTCACTTATCAGAGTCACTTATCAGAGTCTCTTATCAGAGTTTCTCATCAGAGTCGCTTATCAGAGTCGCTTATCAGAGTTTCTTGTCAAAGTTTCTTGTCAGAGTCACTTATCAGAGTCTATAATCAGAGTCGCTTATCAGAGTCGCTTCTCAGAGTCTATAATCAGAGTCACTTCTCAGAGTCGCTTCTCAGAGTCGCTTCTTAGAGTCGCTTCTCAGAGTCTATTATCAGAGTCACTTATCAGAGTCTCTTATCAGAGTTTATTATCAGAGTCACTAATCAGAGTCTATAATCAGAGTCACTTATCAGAGTCTATAATCAGAGTCGCTTATCAGAGTCACTTATCAGAGTCACTTATCAGAGTCTATAATCAGAGTCACTTCTCAGAGTCACTTATCAGAGTCACTTATCAGAGTCTATAATCAGAGTCACTTATCAAAGTCACTTATCAGAGTCACTTTTCAGAGTCTATAATCAGAGTCACTTCTCAGAGTCACTTCTCAGACTCACTTCTCAGAGTCACTTCTCAGAGTCTATAATCAGAGTCACTTATCAAAGTCACTTATCCGAGTCACTTATCAGAGTCTATAATCAGAGTCACTTCTCAGAGTCACTTATCAGAGTCTATAATCAGAGTCACTTATCAAAGTCACTTATCAGAGTCGCTTAACAGAGTCGCTTAACAGAGTCGCTTATCAGAGTCACTTATCAGAGTCGCTTATCAGAGTCACTTATCAGAGTCACTTATCAGTCACTTATCAGAGTCACTTATCAGAGTCACTAATCAAAGTCACTTATCAGAGTTACTTATCAAAGTCACTTATCAGAGTCACTTATCAGTCACATATCAGAGTCACTTATCAGAGTCGTTATCAGAGTCACTTATCAGAGTCACTTAACAGTCACTTATCAGAGTCACTTATCAGAGTCACTTATCAGAGTCGTTATCAGACTCACTTATCAGAGTCACTTATCAGAGTCTATAATAAGAGTCACTTATCAGATTCACTTAATCAGAGTCGTTATGAGAGTCACTTATCAGAGTCGTAATCAGAGTCACTTATCAGAGTCACTTATCAGAGTCTATAATGAGAGTCACTTATCAGAGTCACTTAATCAGAGTCGTTATCAGAGTCACTTATCAGAGTCACTTATCAGAGACTATTATCACAGTTTCTTATCAAAGTCGCTTATCAGAGTTTCTTATCAGAGTCGCTTATCAGAGTTTCTTATCAGAGTCACTTATCAGAGGTTCTTATCAGAGTCACTTATCAGAGTCATTAATCAGAGTTTCTTATCAAAGTCACTTATCAGAGTCACTTATCAGAGTCTCTTATCAAAGTCACTTATCAGAGTCACTTATCAGAGTCACTTATCAGTCATTTATCAGAGTTTCTTATCAAAGTCACTTATCAGAGTCACTTATCAGAGTCACTTATCAGAGTCACTTATCAGAGTCGCTTATCAGAGTCGCCTGTCAGAGTCACTTATAAGAGACTATAATAAGAATCTCTTATCAGAGTCACTTATCAGAGTCACTTAATCAGAGTTGTTATAAGAGTCACTTATTAGAGTCACTTATCAGAGTCTATAATAAGAGTCACTTATCAGAGTCACTTATCAGAGTCACTTATCAGAGTCTATAATAAGAGTCACTTATCAGTCACTTATCAGAGTCACTTATCAGAGTCTATAATAAGAGTCACTTATCAGAGTCACTTAATCAGAGTCACTTTTCAGAGTCTATAATAAGAGTCACTTATCAGAGTCACTTAATCAGAGTCACTTTTCAGAGTCTATAATAAGAGTCACTTATCAGAGTCACTTAATCAGAGTCGTTATCAGACTCACTTATCAGAGTCACTTATCAGAGTCACTTATCAGAGTCTATAATAAGAGTCACTTATCAGACTCACTTATCAGAGTCACTTATCAGAGTCACTTATCAGAGTCTATAATAAGAGTCACTTATCAGATTCACTTAATCAGAGTCGTTATGAGAGTCACTTATCAGAGTCGTAATCAGAGTCACTTATCAGAGTCACTTATCAGAGTCACTTATCAGAGTCACTTATCCGAGTCACTTATCAGCGTCGTTATCAGAGACTATAATCAGATTCACTCATCAGAGTCACTTCTCAGAGTCACTTATCAGAGTCTATAATAAGAGTCACTTATCAGAATCACTTCATCAGAGTCGTTATCAGAGTCACTTATCAGAGTCTATAATAAGAGTCACTTAATCAGAGTCATTATCAGAGTCACTTATCAGAGTCTATAATAAGAGTCACTTATCAGAGTCACTTAATCAGAGTCATTTATCAGAGTCACTTATCAGAGTCTATAATAAGAGTCACTTATCAGATTCACTTAATCAGAGTCGTTATGAGAGTCACTTATCAGAGTCGTTATCAGAGACTATAATCAGAGTCACTTATCAGAGTCACTTATCAGAGTCGTAATCAGAGTCACTTATCAGAGTCACTTATCAGAGTCTATAATGAGAGTCACTTATCAGAGTCACTTAATCAGAGTCACTTATCAGAGTCACTTATCAGAGTCACTTATCAGAGTCTATAATCACAGTTTCTTATCAGTCTCTTATCAGAGTCTCTTATCAGAGTCTCTTATCAGAGTCACTTATCAGAGTCACTTTCTTTTCAAAGTCACTTATTAGAGTTTCTTATCAAAGTCACTTATCAGAGTCACTTATCAGAGTCACTTATCAGAGTTTCTTATCAGAGTTTCTTATCAGAGTCACTTATCAGAGTCTCTTATCAAAGTCACTTATCAGAGTCACTTATCAGAGTCTCTCATCAGCTTTTCTTATCAATGTCACTTATCAGAGTCACTTATCAGTCATTTATCAGAGTTTCTTATCAAAGTCACTTATCAGAGTCACTTATCAGAGTCTCTTATCCGAGTTTCTTATTAGAGTCACTTATCAGAGTCACTTATCAGAGTCTCTTATCAAAGTCACTTATCAGAGTCTCTTATCAAAGTCACTTATCAGAGTCTCTTATCAAAGTCACTCATCACAGTCACTTATCAGAGTCTCTCATCAGCTTTTCTTATTAATGTCACTTATCAGAGTCACTTATCAGTCATTTATCAGAGTTTCTTATCAAAGTCACTTATCAGAGTCACTTATCAGAGTCTCTTATCAGAGTCGCTTATCAGAGTCGCTTATCAGAGTTTCTTGTCAGAGTGTCTTGTCAGAGTCACTTATCAGAGTCTATAATCAGAGTCGCTTATCAGAGTCGCTTATCAGAGTCGCTTATCAGAGTTTCTTGTCAGAGTTTCTTGTCAGAGTCACATATCAGAGTCTATAATCAGAGTCACTTCTCAGAGTCGCTTATCAGTCACTTCTCAGAGTCGCTTCTCAGAGTCGCTTATCAGAGTCACTTATCAGAGTCACTTATCAGAGTCTCTTATCAAAGTCACTTATCAGAGTCACTTATCAGAGTTACTTATCAAAGTCACTTATCAGAGTCACTTATCAGAGTCTATAATCAGAGTCACATATCAGAGTCACTTGTCAGAGTCACTTCTCAGAGACACTTATCAGAGTCGCTTATCAGAGACACTTATCAGAGTCTATAATCAGAGTCACTTATCAGAGTCACTTGTCAGAGTCACTTCTCAGAGACACTTATCAGAGTCACTTCTCAGAGTCACTTCTCAGAGACACTTATCAGAGTCACTTATCAGAGTCACTTCTCAGAGTCGCTTATCAGAGTTTCTTGTCAGAGTCACTTATCAGAGTCTCTTATCAGAGTCACTTATCAGAGTCACTTCTCAGAGTCGCTTATCAGAGTCGCTTATCAGAGTCACTTCTCAGTGTCACTTCTCAGTGTCACTTCTCAGAGTCGCTTATCAGATTCACTTATCAGAGTCACTTATCAGAGTCACTTATCAGAGTCACTTATCAGAGTCTCTTATCAGAGTCTCTTATCAGAGTTTCTTATCAGAGTCGCTCATCAGAGTCGCTCATCAGAGTCGCTTATCAGAGTCGCTTATCAGAGTTTCTTGTCAGAGTCACTTATCAGAGTCTATAATCAGAGTCGCTTATCAGAGTCGCTTATCAGAGTCGCTTATCAGAGTCACTTATCAGAGTCACTTCTCAGAGTCACTTCTCAGAGTCACTTATCAGAGTCTCTTATCAGAGTTTCTTATCAGAGTCACTTATCAGAGTCTATAATCAGAGTCGCTTATCAGAGTCACTTATCAGAGTCACTTATCAGAGTTTCTCATCAGAGTTTCTCATCAGAGTCACTTATCAGAGTCTCTTATCAGAGTGTCTTATCAGAGTCACTTATCAGAGTGTCTTATCAGAGTCACTTATCAGAGTCTCTTATCAGAGTTTCTTATCAGAGTCACTTATCAGAGTCTATAATCAGAGTCGCTTATCAGAGTCGCTTATCAGAGTCACTTATCAGAGTCGCTTATTAGAGTTTCTTATCAGAGTCACTTATCAGAGTCTATAATCATAGTCGCTTATCAGAGTCACTTATCAGAGTCACTTATCAGAGTTTCTTATCAGAGTCACTTATCAGAGTCACTTATCAGAGTCTCTTATCAGAGTTTCTTATCAGAGTCACTTATCAGAGTCACTTATCAGAGTCTCTTATCAGAGTTTCTTATCAGAGTCATTTATCAGAGTCTCTTATCAAAGTCACTTATCAGAGTCACTTATCAGAGTCTCTTATCAAAGTCACTTATCAGAGTCACTTATCAGAGTCTCTTATTAGAGTTTCTTATCAAAGTCATTTATCAGAGTCGCTTATCAGAGACACTTATCAGAGTCTATAATCAGAGTCACTTATCAGAGTCGCTTATCAGAGTCGCTTATCAGAGTCGCTTATCAGAGTCGCTTATCAGAGTCACTTATCAGAGTCGCTTATCAGAGTCGCTTATCAGAGTCACTTATCAGAGTCACTTATCAGAGTCACTTTTATAATGAAGCAGATTGTATGAAATATAACTTTCCCTCTTTCAGAATGACAGTGAGACTGATAACCGTCTGGCCAATGGCTCATCTGACATGGATGAGTTTGAGACGCTAACAGCAAAGTTCCACTTTGTGGATCTGGCAGGTTCCGAGCGGCTGAAGAGAACCGGTGCCACTGGGGAAAGAGCCAAAGAGGGCATCTCCATCAACTGTGGACTGGTGAGTGTGGTCACTCTAGACGTGTGAATCGATCTGCAGTATTCCACACTGTTCCACTCATTACCTCATGTCTGTGATGCAGTTAGCGCTGGGGAACGTCATCAGTGCTTTAGGAGACAGGAGCAAACGGTCCACTCATGTGCCTTACCGGGACTCCAAACTCACTCGCCTCCTCCAGGATTCTTTAGGTGGCAACAGGTTTGTTCATGATGAACCTACATTAAAAGAGATGTTACACTTCACTAGGTCTTTACTGACCTCTGGGTTTTACCTGAAATTTTCATTTTGATGATTTTTATGTTCTATATCCAAAGTGTGCAGATAGTTACATGACATTTTTATAATTATTATTATTATATAATTTAGCCATAGAAGTAGTAATAATAATATATATTTAATAATATAATGATAATTATATTGTAATCAAATTCAGCTAACTCTGGTATAATGAGTTTAGTCAACGTTAATAAAGCTATAAATCATCGACACTGGTTAATCTTATTCTCACACAGAGGTTTTGGTCTTGATCAGTGTTCTGAATGTGTTTTTATCATTGAGAAGTTTTCAGGTTTATTTGTTCTTTATTTGTGTTTCTCACAGTCAGACAGTGATGATCGCCTGCATTAGTCCATCAGACCGGGACTTCATGGAGACCCTGAACACCCTGAAGTATGCTAACCGAGCACGCAACATTAAGAACAAGGTGGTGGTGAATCAGGACAGAGCCAGTCAGCAGATCAGCGCTCTGAGGACGGAGATCGCGCGGCTGCAGATGGAGCTGATGGAGTATCGAACTGTGAGAGAGCTACACCACTGTACTCTATACGCTGTGTAGAAGTTAGCTCTAATAATAATCTTATACATGACATTGACTTTCATATCATGGAACAACAGTGTTACTACACAACACGTTATAACAGTGTTACTACACAACACTTAATATCAGTGTTACTACACAACACTTAATATCAGTGTTACTACACAACACTTAATATCAGTGTTACTACACAACACGTTATAACAGTGTTACTACACAACACTTAATATCAGTGTTACTACACAACACGTTATAACAGTGTTACTACACAACATGTTATAACAGTGTTACTACACAACACTTAATATCAGTGTTACTACACAACACTTAATATCAGTGTTACTACACAACACTTAATATCAGTGTTACTACACAACACTTAATATCAGTGTTACTACACAACACGTTATAACAGTGTTACTACACAACACTTAATATCAGTGTTACTACACAACACTTAATATCAGTGTTACTACACAACACTTAATATCAGTGTTACTACACAACACTTAATATCAGTGTTACTACACAACACTTAATATCAGTGTTACTACACAACACTTAATATCAGTGTTACTACACAACACTTAATATCAGTGTTACTACACAACACGTTATAACAGTGTTACTACACAACACTTAATATCAGTGTTACTACACAACACTTAATCAGTGTTACTACACAACACTTAATATCAGTGTTACTACACAACACTTAATATCAGTGTTACTACACAACACTTAATATCAGTGTTACTACACAACACTTAATATCAGTGTTACTACACAACACGTTATAACAGTTACTACACAACACTTAATATCAGTGTTACTACACAACACTTAATATCAGTGTTACTACACAACACTTAATATCAGTGTTACTACACAACACGTTATAAGTGTTACTACACAACACTTAATATCAGTGTTACTACACAACACGTTATAACAGTGTTACTACACAACATGTTATAACAGTGTTATTACACAACACGTTATAACAGTGTTACTACACAACACTTAATATCAGTGTTACTACACAACACTTAATATCAGTGTTATTACACAACACGTTATAACAGTGTTACTACACAACACTTAATATCAGTGTTACTACACAACACTTAATATCAGTGTTACTACACAACACGTTATAACAGTGTTACTACACAACACTTAATATCAGTGTTACTACACAACACGTTATAACAGTGTTACTACACAACATGTTATAACAGTGTTATTACACAACACGTTATAACAGTGTTACTACACAACACTTAATATCAGTGTTACTACACAACACTTAATATCAGTGTTATTACACAACACGTTATAACAGTGTTACTACACAACACTTAATATCAGTGTTACTACACAACACTTAATATCAGTGTTACTACACAACACTTAATATCAGTGTTATTACACAACACGTTATAACAGTGTTACTACACAACACTTAATATCAGTGTTACTACACAACACTTAATATCAGTGTTATTACACAACACGTTATAACAGTGTTACTACACAACACTTAATATCAGTGTTACTACACAACACTTAATATCAGTGTTACTACACAACACTTAATATCAGTGTTACTACACAACACTTAATATCAGTGTTACTACACAACACTTAATATCAGTGTTACTACACAACACGTTATAACAGTGTTACTACACAACATGTTATAACAGTGTTATTACACAACACGTTATAACAGTGTTACTACACAACATTTAATAACAGTGTTACTACACAACACATTATAACAGTGTTACTACACAACACTTAAGTGTTACTACACAACATGTTATAACAGTGTTACCACACAACACTTAATAACAGTGTTACTACACAACACTTAAGTGTTACTACACACCATGTTATAACAGTGTTACTACACAACACTTAATAACAGTGTTACTACACAACATGTTATAACAGTGTTACTACACAACACTTAATAACAGTGTTACTACACATGTTATAACAGTGTTACTACACAACACTTAACTGTTACTACACAACATGTTATAACAGTGTTACTACATTATTAGATTAGAGGTTTACAAACTCTTGAATTCCGGTGTTGAGTATGGCTGTGTGTTCAGGGCAAGCGTATGATTGGAGAGGACGGACTGGAGAGCATCAATGACATGTATCATGAGAACTCCATGCTGCAGACGGAGAACCAGAACCTGCGTGTGCGTGTCAAAGCCATGCAGGAAACCATCGATGCCCAGCGAGCTCGCCTCACTCAGTTCCTCAGCGAACAGGCTAATCAGGCTCTCGCTAAAGCTGGTATGCTACTCGTCTGTGTGTGTGTGTGTTCCAGCAGCCATTATGTTTATAATAAGCACACGACTTTGTAATCGTCTATTATTATTCAGTTCTTTGGTTGTCTGTGAAATGATTTGTGTGCAGGGGAAGGCAGCGAGGAAATTGGGAATATGATTCAGAACTACATCAAAGAGATTGAAGATTTGAGGTAAGCTTTTCTTAACGTTATCAATTGTGTTAATGGATGAGAAGAATGAATTATCCTTGCCAACAGATGGAGTGATGCTGACCGAGACGCTGCCTGGGGTGGAGTGTACAGTGTAGTAGAGGTGTTCACCAAAAACATGGAGCAGATATAAACCCAGAAAGGAGGAATGTCCACTGTGTGTGGATTCTCAACTTCTGTCATGACAAATACCATCTTCTGCAGGAGGGCTGTCTAGCAGTTCCTCTAAATATCCCAATATTTGGCCAGAATGTGGAAAATTGAAAGAGAACTGAAGTATGAGGTTGGACTGCTCCTGATCCTGAGCTCAGCTTGGAGTCTGTTTTTTTTCTTTAGTTTTGAGTTTTGTATTTTTTTTTTCTCTGCCTCCACTTCTGGGTTGTCTGGTTCCTTTGACCTTCCTCTGACCTCTTTATTAGATTGTTGGAAGTACACTTAGCTAAGCCAGATTGCTTAGCCACTGTGTGAATGTGTGAGTTGATGTGTTTGGGCTTCTTATTAATGTTTTTTCTTCTGATTGTATTATTAATGTAATATTTCCATCATCTTCCGTTCACTATTGTTTAGCAGACATTGCTTAATCAGACAGTTTACATAAAAACTAAGCAACCTATACATGCTGTCTTTAAGGTCATGTTAAATTAGCTATATTAATTAAATCAAGGGGTTAACTACTGTAAATTGCGTATATAAATATTAGGGCTGGGCAAGTTAACACGTTATTATCGCGTTAACTCATTAATTAATTAACGCCAACAATTATTTTATCGCGCGTTGATGCAGTTTTTATTATTTTGTAAATTATTTTAAAAGTCTGTTGCTCAGCGGCTCTGAATACACATACAGACAAACCATGGGTGACGGGAGGGGTGGGATCTTGATCCGTATTGGCTTGGGATGAACATCATGACGCGTCTGAACCAGTGAGAGCATTTGGGATAAGCATAAGACTGCCGCGGGGCTGAAAGGAGCCGGGAAAAAAATAGAACAGGTGGATAAACAAACACAGAGAAAGGCACGGAACAGAGAGAGAGAGAAAGAGCGTTAACTCGCGTTAACTCATGACAATCATGCAATTAATCGCGATAAAAAATTTAATATTTATTGTAACCCTAATAAATATATATAAATAATGAAAATGTCTGTCTTAGGTAATTTTCCCGAGTCATTCCATCTGGAGCAGCAGCTCAACCTGTCATATTTTTCTAGACTCACATGGAACGTTTATCAATAAAATAAATTTATCAGAAAAAATTGAACCCTTGAATAAGAGAGAGAGAGTACACGACTATAGCATATTTTTGTGTTTCAGGGCAAAACTGCTGGAAAGTGAGGCAGTGAACGAGAATCTGAGGAAGAATCTGTCCCGAGCGTCCACTCGGACGTCCTTCTACGGAGGAACCGCAGCGTTCTCTCTCGGCCCTGACCCGTCCCAAGAGACCGCAGACATCATCGAGCTGGCTAAGAAAGATCTGGAGAAACTGAAGAGGAGAGAGAAGAAGAAAAAGAAAAGGTAAAACTAAAGAGAGTGATTAATAACGTGAGGCCTGTTCTCTCTGTGTGAGCTGCTATGTGGAGGAGAAGTTTCTTGGTAACATCGTCCTCTTGATGTCTCATCCTGAACACTGTGTGTGTGTGTGTGTGAGGCTACTGTCAGCTGTACAATTACACAAGGGAATGTCATCTTAATGACTGTGATTATTACAGCATACTGTAGAAGCATTGCTTGTCTGCTGTTTGAGTTTTACGTTAAGGAGACAGCATGGGAACTGTGTGGTCAGCGAGAGGGAAGAGAGGGTCAGCAGTTTAATACATAGATCTTAGATCTGTGGCTTTTCCTGCTCCTCACTCACTGATGTCGTCTTCCTTCCTCTTCTCCTCTCCCTGATCTTTGCCCTCTGACCTGTGAAGGCTCCAGCAACTGCTGGAGGAGAGGAGAGTGGAAGAGGAAGAGGAGATGGAGGTGGAGGAAGACAGGTTTGTCATTGTCTCACACCTGCCCATAGAGTGTCTTCCCTCTGAAGTCCTCTTACCCCTGACCCCGGCTATTTTATCTCTTTTTTTTAAGCAGGTAGTTGCCACACTTGGAAAAGATCCACCAAAAGAGCATGCATTACCATGTAATAAAGATTATTACAGCTTTATTACACTATTTACTGCTTACTCATAACATATCCATGTGTTTCTGTACAAAACAAGGCTCTCATTCTTTAAAATAGTGGTTTGGGAACTACCTGACCGTTGCTTCTGATGTTTTCAGAGCAGAATGAATGAAAAACAAGCTATTTCATTTCTTTATAACGTTTCCCTGCTCAGCGTGAACCTTTTCATTTAGATCCTCAGGAATGCTTTGGCCTTTAATGTGCTTTTATTTTTGTTTTTTTGTTTTTTTTTAACAATGCTGCTGCACTGGATTTATGACATTCAACAAATATTAACTTTATATTGAATATTCTAAATGATACTCAGTGATTTTATAATGAAATTGTTTTTGTATTCTAAAGTTGAGCTGGACGGTGACACTCAGTAAATAGTGAAAAGACTATGAACATGAAAGATAATGACATTAAATTTATTCCAAGCACACACACACACACATATATATATATATATATATATATATATATATATATATATATATATATGGGGAAGGGGAATGAGAGAGAGAGAGAGAGAGAGAGAGAGAAAAAGATAGATAGATAGATAGATAGATAGATAGATAGATAGATAGATAGATAGATAGATAGATAGATAGATAGATAGATAGATAGATAGATAGATACTTGTCATTTAAGTTTCTTGTGTCAATCAAGTATAATTATTAACCAGACAGTGAAGAGAAGTCCACAGTTGCTGACCGTTTCATATTTGGATGACATTCTGGTTGTTCTTCATTTCTTCTTTTTTCTGTATCACTGGAATGTCTAAAAAATTGCACATGTTCAGCTAATTTACCTTAAACTATTTGTTTGCCCATCCGAACTTACAGTTATGTTCAATGGATTAAAATATAGTGAATGTAGAAATGTAGTAAAATATAGTGAACTATAACATATAAATATAATCAGAGAACTTCACACGTTAATTATTCTTCTTTTCAGTGAATTATTAAAAGCATTTCACTCTTCATTCATTCAGATAGAACTTTAATTCAGATTGCTCTCAGTCTGTTTACTCACTCATTTATTGTGTAAACACTTTTTTAAACACAAATTATTCGTCTGTCTGAATAAAAACTTTTGATTTATAATCTCTAAACCCGAAACCAAACGGCTCTAAAAATCACAGAGTATCATTAAATTGCACATGTATCAGTGAACCTGAAAGGGATGTTTCCTGTAGTAAAATTACACCTGTGATTGTGTCCAGTGTTGTAAAGGAAGATATCCCTGATAATGAGCAAGAGAAGGGGAATGAGAGAGAGCAGCTGGAGCCAGCGAGTGAGGAGGCAGAGGTACACATGCCATGGCTTTTCTCCTAATATTTCATATATCTAAAATATTAACTATCTGATTGTTGTCATATTTTTGTTGCCCTCCAGCAAGAGGTTCAGGAAGGCAGCGATCATGAGGAGGCTGAGGAGGAAGAGGAGGAGGAGGAAGACGAGGAGATGGATGCTGACGAGAGTTCAGATGATTCAGACTCTGATATTGATGAGAAAGGTACAGACCTCTCTTCTTTACTTCTGAATATATCACTATATATCTTATAGTTACAGTTTCTGACTAAACACTGTAATTTATTAATACTGTTATTATTTTATTTACAAATCTTATTGTTTTCATTTAGTTCTGCCTTTCAGAAGCTACTTAAGATATTTAAATGTTTCCCAGAAGATAAAATAAGAACAGTTTACTCTGATCATCCTGTAAATCTGACATCCCTCTAGATTATTAATGTGTCAGGTTGCCTTTCTGAGCATTAGTAAATGTTTCAGCTTTTGTAAAAGTTGTGTTCGAGTCCCTCGGTTGTCCTCAGTGTGAAAAGATAGACCTCAAACTCATATAGTCTGCCAGGAAGGGGTTAAAATGCAGAAGATGCTGGAAAAGCAAAGAATATTTAATACTTATTAAACTAGGATCATTCTAGAACAATAGATTTAACAATATCCTTTAAGGTTCAGGTTTATTAATCATGTACAAGAATTACCATTTATTCAGAGTGAAATGTTTTGGTCGTAGGTTTCTAAGACTCTATAATAAGACTCTTAAGGTGATGGTAGTATGCAAAATGAGCAAAAATGTCATACAGTAGGAGACACATCACAGGACAAGGTGTTTGTATTGTACACTGTATATAGAAGTGTATAGATCAGCAAAAATCACATAATCACAAAATCACATAATTCTAATTAAAGTGTGTCAGTAAAGATAGATGGCGCACAAACTCAGCAGCAAGGACGCATTTATTTATTTTTTCTGGTCTTCTTTGGGGAAAAAAAGACATTATTATTTTTATGCGTGTGGAACAGAGAACTTCCAGGCAGATTTGGCAAACATCACCTGTGAGATTGCCATCAAGCAGAAGCTCATCGACGAGCTGGAGAACAGCCAGAGACGTCTTCACACCCTTAAACAACAATATGAGCAAAAACTCATGATGCTGCAAAGCAAGATACGGGACACACAGCTGGAGAGAGATCGTGTGCTCCAAAACATGGGTAGGAGATGCCTCAGGGCAAGAATCACACCTCCTTTAATGTTATGAATTATACATATCAGTCTCTGGAATAGGTTTGTGATCATGGCTGCTGTGTGGATAAACCTGTGTGTGGTTGCATCTTCCAGGCACTATGGAGTCCTGTACCGAGGACAAGGCTAAGAAAATAAAGGCAGAGTACGAGAAGAAACTAAGCATCATGAATAAAGAGATGCAGAAACTACAAGCTGCCCAGAAAGAACACGCTCGCCTGCTGAAGAACCAGTCACAGTACGAGAAGCAGCTCAAGAAACTCCAGCAGGAAGTGGTGGAGATGAAGAAAATCAAAGTACAGCATCATTCTAGTCTAAGAACAATATTATTTTGACATAGAGCTACAATATATACAACAAATTCTTTAGACTTTAGATTCTGTAGCTGTGAGAAAGGTTTGAGGATGAAACAGCACCATCCAGTGGTCAGACGTCTTCATAAATATTTAAAGAAAGCTCAGAACCCTGTCTTTGTGTGATAAAACGTTTCCTTCAGGTTTATTGTGAGTGTGTGCACACAGTGTGCTCTGACTGTCTCTGTGTGGACTGCTGCTAGGTGCGGCTGATGAAGCAAATGAAGGAGCAGCAGGAGAAGAACCGTCTGGCAGAGACACGCAGGAATCGTGAGATTGCCACACTGAAGAAGGACCAGCGAAAACAGGAGGTGCTGCATTCTGGGTCCTCCATTATTCATACGCTGAGGTTTCCTCTATTCAACATCTGATATTTATTTATGAGGCCGGTCAGGACCCTCATTTTCACAAGAACATCGTACAGCATTGTATATGAGTTCTATTGATCTTCTCATGAAATAGGATTAGATATCACATGCTGTGTTCAGCTGAACAGAACATGATCGTGCAAAATCACAAATTTTGGAGCAAATTTGATAAAAGATGAATAGCCTGTTTACTCTGTGTTTCCTTGTCCATGCAGTAAAATGCATCGCAGTAACCCAGCAGTAGTAGCTCTCCGTGTATGACCGTGTTTTCCACAAATGACTGGTGATGCATGTTGGTGAACATCATCTCATTTACTTAGTATAGTTTAGATGTAAAAGGGTTGCATTTCTCCAGTCTTGTCTTTAACAGCGTAACCTAACAGAGTAGTTGGGTGGGGGGGGGGTTGGAACTGGACGGCAGTAGGACATGAGGGTGGCCCTAATTTGCATATTCATGCATATTCATAGCTCTTGTATTCTTTTTGAAGATAAAGGTATAGAAACGTTCTGATTGTATTTGAAATCCTTCTTAGGGATTAAAATAATTTGATTACACATTTGAAATGATTTTAATAGTAAAATTGCATGTTCAGAGCTGCTTTAAAAAAACTGTGGTGTTAATGAGCTTTCTGCTTTGTGCTCTCTGTACTGCAGCACCAGCTGAAACTGCTTGAGGCCCAAAAGAGGCAGCAAGAGCTCATACTGCGAAGGAAGACCGAGGAGGTAAAGCACTCTCTCTCTCTCTCTCTCTCTCTCTCTCTCTACACACACACACACACATACACCTACATTTGTCTTACTATCCTCATGAGGACCTTCCACTGATGTCACAATTGATTGATGCTATTGATACCTAAAATAAAACCTACTCTTAACCCTAAACATAACCTTAGTAACCAGGATTTTTTTGGTGTAGGTTTTGTTATAATAAAAAATGAATTCATTTATTTGAAGTACTAGACAAATTTGACCAGGCACACACAAACACACACTTGTAATAACTGGATCTTGCTGTAGGTGACTGCTCTGAGGCGGCAGGTTCGGCCCATTTCAGGAAAGATGACCAGGAAGGTCCTCCTACCTGAGAGTGTACAGGACTCTGCTCACAGAATGTCCAACACACGGACACACACAGGATCAGGAGCTCCAAATGGAACCAGGTACGAGTCTACATATATGTGTGTGTATGTGAGAATGTGTTTTGAGGTCATGCCTCTTACAGTAGCCGTATGTATTCAGCAGACTGTACCATCGCAGACCCGTGGGGATTTATTCTACCCGTGTAGCACGTGTTAAATGGCAGAGTCTGGAACGCCGTATCTCCGACATCATTATGCAGCGCATGACTATCTCCAACATGGAGGCAGATATGAATCGCCTTCTTAAGGTGAAAAAATGTATATCTTAATTATGTTATATTTCAGCTCTTCAGTAATTCAGACTCAAATTCACATGTAGCTCTTTATGGTTATGTACTAAATATGAAAATAAGCTGGGTTAAAGCATTAAAGTATATGTGGCAGTGAAGCATCTATTCTCATTGTGCCCACAGCAACGGGAGGATCTGACACGACGGAGAGACAAGCTGAGCAGGAAAAAGGAGAAGATGGCTGCCGAAGGCCCTGAAGCTGAAAAAGCTGTACAGTCTCTGAACGAGGAATTGGAGTCTCTGTTGGCCAACATCGACTACATCAACGACAGCATTGCTGACTGTCAGGCCAACATCATGCAGATGGAGGAGGCGAAGGTGTGTGTTACATCATTAGGAATAAGTCTTGTACATTTGAGATCAATTAGAAAAATGTTTTTATAGATAGTTATTATAGAGATATTTGGAAAAGAGCATGTGTGTGTGTGTGTGTGTGTGTGTGTGTGTAGGAGGAGGGAGAGACGATGGATGTTTCAGCTGTGATCAGCTCCTGCACCCTTTCAGAGGCTCGTTTCCTCTTGGATCACTTCATGTCCATGGCTATCAATAAGGTACCAAACAGTGTTATTTTGGACATTAAAGACATTTTGGTAGGCAACAGGAAATCAACAATCACCATATTTTGGGGAATTGATGCAGTCAGGTTTGGCTTAGAGTGCAAAACTGATCTTGCTGTTTGGAGGGAGAGTCAAGGATCTCTATAAGATCATGTATGTAGGGGAGATCAGTTAGAGCTGTGATGATGTATGAGCTTTTCCAGGTTTGTAGCAGTTGTGAGGTGTCAAGATGGTGAGAAGGACGATGGCCAGATTGAGAGAAATGGGAAATCCATCCCAGTAAACTGCTCATTTGGCTGATGCAGATAAAGTTAAGCTCAAGTTTAAGCTTGCACTGATTCAACTCCTTTTACCACTGAATTAACTCCAGGAAGAGATTGCATGTAATCAGTGCAAACTAGCTGAGATAGTTGTGATGGTTCAGTGTTTAAGGTTTCATGTCACCGATAACATTAAGTTTTTTAATACTAGGAAAGTAATATTACAGTTCTTTATTGTAGGTATGTGTTTACAGTTGTATTTTTTTCATCACTTAATTGGCAACCCAGGATGACTGTAAATATTCTCAAATCTACAGTAATTTTTTTTACAGTGTATTTATGCATTGCTTTTATTGAAATCACTGGCATGTTTCTGACCGATGCTTCTGACTGATAGCAAAATGTCCTTGTGGCCTTACAGTTGAGTTCCTTTGCTCTGTTATAATCAAACCTCTCACCTTCACATGCCTGTACATACTTCTACTACTTTCCATCCAGTGTTTAAGACTGTGATAAATTACACTTTCAAATAAAGTCTGTACCCACTGTCTCAGGGGCTACAGGCTGCCCAGAAGGAGTCTCAGATCAAGGTGATGGAGGGCCGACTCAAGCAGACTGAGATCAACAGCGCCACTCAGAACCAGCTCCTGTTCCACATGCTGAAGGAGAAGGCAGAGTTTAATCCCGAGCTGGATGCGCTGCTTGGGAACGCTCTCCAAGGTGAGTGTCTCTGTTAATAAAGACTCAGAGAGATACCTCAGCTGCTCTGCCCAGTCCTGTGATTACCTATACACACCTTTCTGGTAGAGATGCCTAAACCCATTTAAATATAAAATGAAATTCTGGTCTTCTGATCTGAAATTCTGATCTTTGCCATGGCACAGTGAAATATTATTCAGCAGGGCTGGTCAGATCAACACCCTGCATGACCTGACCACACATGTTCTGATTCTACTCCTGAACAGATGCTGAATTAAAGATGTTTAGAAAATCATCTCTGATATATGACATTGGTTAGTTAGATTATCGGCATCTCTTCAGCAGCGCTAGACTGCTGTGCTTTTTTTCTGCTGGATTGGATTTGGTTGTTTGTTTGTTACAGTTGGGGGAATGTGTTTTTGATGTGTGTGTTGCCTTTGTTTCTGTTCCCCCTATTTGCCTGAATTGAAACAGAGCTAGGTAACATGCCTGTGGGTAAGTACCGGAACCTCCCTGTACTGTGTTCTGAGAGCATGGGTCTCTAATGTTAAACTAACCACAGACTAGCAGTTTCATCTGCAGGTGCATGAGGCGTACTGTTGTGAGGCTTAACTCCATCCCTCCACCCCTTCTTTCCTCCCTTCTTCATGCCAGTGCCTCTTACATGTGCTTCAATCCACGCAATAAATCACACATTAACCATTCGTTTGAGCTGAAAGCCCAGGCCCATGACAGGTTAAAGAGGAACCTTCCATATTAGCTGGTTCACATGTTTGAACACCTAATGCTTTTTGTCCTCCTCAAGATAACTAGTCCTGAACTTCCTCGCTCTGTACCTTAGACATCATAGCTTCTTGACCCAGCTGGACAGTATGGATCCACGTTTCCAAGCTGAGCAATAAGCATGGCAACACTGAGCTCATATTATCCTCATTTGCTTTCTCTGTGATTTTAATACACAACCCAACTAAGATTTATGTAACAGTTCTCTTAACTCGAGATGAGGGTGACTCTTGCATCCACTGAAATACAGTAAAACATCTGGAGTGGTCTCTGGAGAACTCAGACCTGTGTACATTTTGACCACTGTTTTGTTTTTGTCCTGTTTAGAGAATGAAGATGACAGTAGCAGTGATGAATCAACACAGAGTCCTGCAGCAGATGGAAAGTACGTCAGCAATCAGGATTTTTAGTCATTTTGTTTTAAAAATATCTCTGCCTTTTTTTTTGTTGGTGTTTTAAGTCTCTTAAGTCTCATTCACTCTGTCTGTTGCAGCACCATGGCCTCTGACCTCATGAAGCTCTGTGGAGAAGCCAAGTCCAGGAGTAAGGTAAGCTTTCTAGGAGTCTGTAAATACTTTCATCAGGGTCATTTATTAATCTCATAGAGGTAAGGCCAGGGGAATGGACCACTCCTGAATCACTCCATTTTTTTTATCTCTCCATACATCCATACTGTTTGTGTAATTATACCAGACAGAATTTTAACAGAAAAGACATTTACACAAAACTTACCTAAAATGGAATTCCACTTTATTTCAAAATTCCCAGAGGTTCTGTCTAGTGGATGAATTATAAAGCAGTTATGGAGGCTCTTCGGTGTCTGTGTATGATGACATAACCTTCCTCCGATCTCAAAAATGTGGCTCGTACAAATTTAGTGCAAACTTTACTAATCATTAATAATACGTTTTTATGAACTCAATCATAAATGAGTTTTGAGTCCATGAGTTGTGTTTATTCCTCAGTACAGGAAAAACCTTTTGTATAGATTGTGATACGTATGGATTAGGTTGAAAAACCGCTTTAAATGAAATCAAACCAGTTGATGATCTCATGTGAGTTTGCCCACAAGTTTTTCTCTGACAGCTAGAATAATGTCTTTGTGTACACAGGCTCGCAGAAGAACCACTACACAAATGGAGTTGCTGTATGCTAACAGCAGTGAGCCTGGCCTTGACACCCCCAGTGGAGAATTCACCAGCCCTCTCCAGCCGATGGCTGAAACTCCTGAAGGTGGCACGGACGAGTCTTTGGGCAGTACTCTCAGGGACTACATGCTCCCTGCTGCTGCATTATCCTCTCGAATGGGTGGCATGTAAGTCGGGGAGCAGAGTCACAAGTCAGCCCATGCATGCACCAGGCCTGCTGTTGCTTAGCTTTATGTTTGCTTGAAGCATTTGCCTAAAATCCACGCTTTTCCAGCACTTTTAATCATGTTTATATCCTCCATGGCATGAATTATTCCCGGAGTGCAGAAGCTTAACTTTAGGCCATGCTAATTCACTGAAGAGTTGAATCAGAATCAGGCATGAATCTAATCGTTAGTCCTAAAGCACTGAAATGTCCAGTCTGTTTAATGAGTTAGATGACCATTATCTTTGACGTTGATCAGCATTTGACTTTAATTCAGTAAAATGACACTGTAGCAAAAAAAAAAAAACCCAAACAAAAAAAATTAATTCATTCTGTAGTTTTGTGGGTTTTATTTCTTACACACGATTATTTTTCATGGAAAATTTCAGTCAATACGTTAGTAATTTATACCTCCATGTCCCGGACCAAGACATAGCAGTTACAGGAGATGAGTAAATGAAGGCAGTAAACGCATCACACAGTGTTTTAGCCACAGCATGTTTACTTTCTCATGGTAATGAACGTGGTGAACGTCTGATCATGAGGAAGTGAACAAAGTGTGCCTTTTATCTTAAATCCCCGAGGATCAGCTCTACATTCATCACACTGCTACATAAAATAACCTTCTTTACTATATAAAACTCTTCCCCTTTACATTTTCAACATGTCAGTGGCCCTAAAATGAATTTGTATTGCAATTAAGCTTGAAACATTTGACATTTAAAATTATGGACAATTAAATTTTAAGCATCAAGTCATGATTTTATGTTGAGGTGTAAGTCATGACATTTCTGTTTAAAAGTGTTCTCTACACACAGTTAGCCTTTATTTGCTTATTTGCTTTATGTGGTGCACACATGAATTCCTGGCTTCACCCTGCACCATCTGACTAATTTATATTCATAACAACAATTACTGACTCTTTTTTATTCAGGTACCAGGTTTGTGTACTTGTTTTGTGTTGCATGCTGGCTTTTATGTCCCCTTTATGTTTTTTATGTTCAGTGGGTGCTTGTGTTTTATTTTATGTTTCTGTGTTTTACGTCATTAATGGAACTAAAACTAGAAACTCTGGCTCCAGACCTCCGTCAGGGCTGGAAAAGCGAGTGCCGGAAGCCTCTCCTCTCACCCGCAGGAAGACCTATGACAAGGGACAAGCAGCAGCCGACAGGGCTAAAGTCCAAGAGATCAAACAGTAAGATCTAGAACCATCCTAGTGGCTGGAGGACAATCCTGCTCCTTCTGTCTGTGTGAGCTAGATTTGGTGTAAATTACCTGCCATATTCGGTGGGCCGGAGAGCGGTACACACAGCAGAATCTCCATTTGGCTCTGAGCGGTTTTTCTCTCTAACCATTTTCCCCTGCTTTTGAAGAAAGCATGCTGTTTTGCTGAGCCGATGTTGCCTGGTGTGAGCGGTCCTACACTGAATGTCTGACAGCCTGGGCTGAAATCAGTAAAGGGCTTATTTTCCATGAATAGCACAGTGTGTTTTTAGGCCCAGTTGGTGCCTGATTGGTGGCCATAGCTGTGGCCTTTATACACATGATCATGGAATGTAAAGTGTGTAGCTCTGAACATTCAGTGTTCAACTTGCCATCAAGTCCAAACCAAATATTTACCTAATTCTGACACAGAATCCTGCAATAACACGCTGTAAACCTCACTATTTCTCTGGAGTTATCCAGAACAGAGGTCCAGTTTGAGCTGAAGATAAACGGCTGGACATGTCTGCCTTTTAAATGCACTGATTTTGTTTTGTTTATTCTTAAATGTATAGCAATAGGAGTTAGAGGTCAGAGAGAAGCTGAGTATGATGTTCTACCATGACTTGTGTGTGTGTGTGTGTGTGTGTGTGTGTGTGTGTTCCTTGCTCCTTTAGCATGGAGAGCAGGATATTTTTCTGACACCATGGTTCATATGATCAGAGCCTCAGCTCAGAAATTATGTAGAGGAACAAGAGCACTACTTCAGCTGCACAGTATATAAATTAGAAATTAGAGTCAGAGTGCTTCTGAGTGGCACAGAAGAAGAGCTTTCACCTCACAAGATTATGAGTTCTAATCCCAGTAATAACACAGCCATTCGAGCCCAAGAGAGCAAAACTGACCCTGCTTTGAGGGAGAGGAGTGGAGTTCTGTCTCTCATCTGTCAGTCAGAGCAACAGACCAGCCAGTTATACGAAGAGGACTGTGTGAATGTTCAGCTGCTCTGTGAAGTAAAAGGAGCAATAGTAGGAAAGGTTGTGGTTGATTTCCTCTGTCTGTGAGGAAGCATGTCTTGCCTTAGTAGGTATCTGTTGTGTGATAGGTAGGAGCTACGATAAAGTGGGAGAAAACAGAGAAAAAAATGGGTCATGTACATTTCTGGCAGATGCCCTTATAGATGAGCAACATTTATCTCTTTTATACCACTGAGCAGGTGAGGGTTAAGGGTCTTGCTCATGGTCTCAGCAGAAGAACCTTGGTGGAGAAGGGATTTAAACTCACAAACATCTGATCAGCAGTCCAACATCTTAACCACTGAGCTACCACTGCCCCAGTATTCCACCCTCAGAGCAGCTCCTCAGCAGGTCTCATGCTGTGTCCCAGTTTTCAGTGGTTAATACCTACCAAAAGTGCACCATGGAAGCACAATCAGTGACCCGGTGGCTGGCCCATGGGCAACTTATAAGACATAAAGGATCAGCTGCTAAGGTTCTAGTGCCAGATACCACAGCAGACCTTCAGAGCTGTTTAGCAGCACAGTGGTGTCCTACACAATAATACACAATATCAGGCAGGTGGTTTTAATGTTATGGCTGATCAGTGTACAATATGGAAATAACACAAGAACACAAATCAGTGTGTTCATAAGTGCAGGTTAGAAATGCAACACATTTCACTGTTTGTACATTAAGGGGTCTACACTGGGCAGTGAATTAACAATAATCTCATATTTTAGTGACACAGCATTAAAATGTAAATATTCTTTGATATTTTAAGACTGAAGATGTGTTTAGATTAGGAGCAGATTATCCAGTACACTGGTTCATGTCACTCCTGTTCAGGGAAGGAGTCCATGTCTAATCTACAGAGCATTAAAGCACTTTGGCACGTGTTTGTTCTGCCTTTATAAAATTAGTGTAGGTTCTTTCTGGACCTGAGACACAGAGGTTGGCTCTTTTTCATGAGATAAAGGTCTGGTTTTAGTCATATCTTACTGTGGACCTGTCTGTTTTTGATTTCTTTTTCTGTTGTAGCATGTGGCTGAAATGCTGAGCAGTGGAGCATGCGTATCCCTGCATGCTGTGTTATAGTGTTATCTTACAGATCACTATATTTAAATGATGGCTGCTGTTCGTGTGAAGAAACGCATGCAAGATGAATCGCTTGCTGTGGATGAAATCAGCTGTGTTTCGTCTGCACGCAGTCTGACTGTTTATATGTGTGTTTCTTAGAGGAGTGATAAACCCAGTTCCTGCGTCGAAGAGCAATCGCGGCGGGACTCTGCAGTGTGTGCATGTGGCTGAGGGCCACAGCAAAGCCGTGTTGTGTGTGGACTCCACTGATGACCTCCTCTTTACTGGATCTAAAGGTCTGACTCACATGTCTGACTCCGGTCCCCGTGGCTATGACGATCCTTTCACTTGGTGTTTTTGAAAACCTCTCAAAATATTCTCATGTCTTAGATTTTCTTAGATGATCAAATTGCAAACTTTCTCCTCTCCTACAAAGATTTAAACGAATTAAGGAAATAATTTCCTTAATTAAAAGGAAATAAATATGTTTCATGGTTATATTATATTTCACATTTTTGCACTGGAAGAACATTGAGGGATTGCCTTAATTAGCAGTGTAGTGTAATATAACAAAAAATAGATTTAAACCAAGATATGTAAAGAAAAATAAGAGCACTTGCTAAAATAAAATATAAAAAATGACAACCAAAAAATTAATTACACAATCAACTAAAGAAATTTCAAATAAAAAGGTGATTATTAATGGAGCTTTTACAGTGTCAGAAAAAAAAACATAAAAATCCACAATTAAATGGAGAAAAATAAGGAAAATAAAGCAATAAACAGTCAGATTAAAATGAAGTTAAAAGTTAAATTAATTCTTTGACTAATAAAAGGTCAGGAGTAAATTAAAAGTAATTAATAACAGAGATATGTTTCTGAGCTCTTTTTCTACGCGTTATAAAAGGAAAGTTTCACATGTTCCCTGAACACACTATGTCGCTGTTATCATGTAATTGTCGTCATATTTCTCTGATCAGTGCATTGTCTGTTCTCCCCTCAGACCGTACGTGTAAGGTGTGGAATCTGGTGACTGGACAGGAAATCATGTCTCTGGGTGGTCATCCCAACAACGTGGTGTCAGTGCGCTACAGCTCCAGCATGGTATTCACCGTCTCCACCTCCTACATCAAAGTGTGGGACATCCGTGACTCGGCAAAGTGCATCCGCACCCTCACGTGAGTTCTCTAAAGCCCTCACATTTCCCACGGCACATACTGTAATGCAGCCACCTCACGAGAGAGTAAATAAAATGTAAATCCAAAACAAACCAATAATGAAATCCAAATCCAACACAGCTCAAGCAGAAACACAGACTGAATCATCAAGTGTCCCTTTAAATTAGCTGCAGTACGAACAAGGCACACAGGGACAGCAGCAGCACCGGGGCACTGGTCACTCAGGAGATTACAGCCTCTGTTGGATGTGTTTAAAAAGTAAATCTAATCGCTGAAACTCTGTGTTCTGTTAAATCCACCCTAAATCTTTATCAAGCTGTTCTTAAATTCTCTTCTGGAAATGATTTAGAATGAACAGACACTACAGAAATTCATCAGAAAAATTGTCCCAATATATTGTTGACAATGAATAGCTACAGAATATTTGTGCACAGTATTAGCAATATAATTTAATGGCAGTGTAAATACTAAGATGAAATATTAAATGTGATAACAATATAACAAACTGACAGACTGGGCTAGAAGGAGCATGTGTATTTATGATGTTCACACTCATCTGATAAGTGTCAGGGGGATGAATACTTTTCTAATCCGTCGTTTGTTAGGAGCTTCAACCAGCATAACTCTTACAACAGCAGGTCTTAGGCAGAATTCATGTCCTAAGCTTAAGTAATGAGTGCTATTGGAATGAACTGCACCAAAAAGCAGGCATCTTTATTTAAATAATAATGCATCTCCTTTCCTTTCTCAGATCCTCTGGGCAGGTGAGCACAGGTGATGCGTGTGCAGCTAACACCAGCCGCACAGTGACTACAGCCTCTGGAGAAAACCAGATCAACCAGATCGCCCTTAACCCTACAGGCACAGTGCTGTACGTGGCAGCAGGCAACTCCGTCCGCATGTGGGACCTGAGGAGGTACACACTCTCAGATCATCAAGACTACGCTTACTACAGCTGATTAGTTTATTTGGTTGTATTTAAAAATATGCAACAGTTTGTCCTTATACTGTATTTCTTAACTTTCTCGCATGTTGGTGACAGGAATTTAACATGTTTATATTTTCTCTCTTGTTATCTTAAGGTTTGTCTCAACAGGAAAACTTACAGGTCATCTAGGTCCAGTCATGTGTTTGACCGTGGATCACTCTGGCAACAGCCAAGATCTGGTCATCACTGGCTCCAAGGATCACTACATCAAGGTGTGTGTCTCGCCAGGCTGAAGCCTTTTAATACACTCAGTGATCTATTAGACATCTGTCTGGTCATCTGTTTTGACCGTGTACAACACTGATAAATAAGAGCCATGTGAAAGTGCTTTATTGATGTTACTGTAGGATTTGCCCTTCATTGTGAGAATACTGTGTATAGTGAATAGAAATGAATTGGAAATCTTGAAAAGTGTGTATTAGAGAGGCATTTATAATAATATTTAGTTTATGATTTCATCAAAATATAATAAAATGCTTCCTCCTAAAGCAGCACAGTTCACTGTATATGAGATGAATGTATAATAAAGCACTGATGCTGATTTTAAATTACAGCATACTTAATATTTAATAACTGGGATTGTTTTTCAGAGCGATGTAGTGCTAATGACGTTTATTTTCGGACATTTCTTCAGCTAATTTAAAACATGTCGTATGTTTGTAGATGTTTGATGTAACAGAAGGAGCTTTAGGCAGCATCAGTCCTGCGCATAACTTCGAGCCTCCGCACTACGATGGGATCGAGTCAGTGGTGGTGCAGGGGGACTGTCTGTTCAGTGGCTCCAGGGACAATGGAATCAAAAAATGGGACCTGGCTCGCAAAGACCTACTGCAGGTAAGCTCGATAAATTGAAAAGCCGCCTGCTGCATGCTAGAGAGATGATTATTGATCAGTCATGCAGTAAGTGAATTTGGTCAAAGCTGCAGTGCTGCACGTACAATCTAAAACGAAATCAATAAGACAGCTGAGAGTGTTTCTGAGAGTGCTCGCTTTTATTAGTGTATGTATTGGATTGGAAAAGTGAAGTGTGTGTGTGTGTGTGTGTGTGTGCAGCAAGTCCCTAACGCTCATCGGGACTGGGTGTGTGCGCTTGGCGTGGTGCCAGGTTCTCCTGCCCTGCTGAGCGGCTGTAGAGGAGGAGTGTTGAAGCTCTGGCACACGGACACACTGAGCGCGCTCGGAGAACTCCGGGGACACGAGAGCCCCATCAACAGCATTTCTACTAACAGCAGCTTATTGTTTACTGCGTCTGAGTGAGTAACAACACACACACACACACACACACACACTGGGGCTGTCAGAATTAATTTCACTGTTCAAATACTATCTACATTTTATTAATATTTATGTTCAATACTAAATAATCCACTGAATCATTTATGTCCAATTTTCTCCTTATTTACCTAATATAATATTAACATACACATAATACACTTTTTATTACCTGTAATTTCTTTTATATAAAATAGAATAATGACCATATAATAAAACACAATGACCAGAGTGTATAAGTAAAAAGAGATATTACATTTTAAAGTAGTCTGTTTTAAAATAGCTGTTTATAAAAGTCACACATTTGCTCTGGTTTAATTCTAGATGGATTTTTATTGGTAATATTAAACACTCAGTGGATCATACAGTGTATTATGAATATTATAAACTGTAAACATGAGGTTAGTCATAGCTGTATCTGCGAGTCGCAAAAAATGAAAAATAAAAACCCTCTGCAGGAAATATTCAGGATGGCAGAAGTGATTTTATTTTACTGTGAAGAGTCATTTTCTCAGCAATAAAAACATGCTGAAAGCAAATAAATAAAAACAACATGATCATGAAAGCTTATAATATTAATCATTATATTATTATTATTATTATTATTATTATTATTATTATTATTATTATTATTATTATTTTTATTAATCATCATCTTCATCTTCTTTGCTTAGGAGACGGAATTAGCAGAATCTGATTAATATCGCTTTTATTGAAAGTTTGAAGAACTGGAATAGAATTAAGACAGGACAGCTCTAAAACACAATATTTTAACAAGCCTATTTTTCCCCCCTGTGCAGTGATCGAACGGTGAAGATCTGGCGTGCGAGAGGAAGTCTGGACAGCACTGACATGACTGACGTTACTGATGAACCCTGCAGCAACTGACTGTCCTCTCGTGTGGCTTCTCGTCCTCGTACTCTGCCCTCTCCCGCTGAAACAGGACACCTGATGTACACCAACATAGAAGAATAACGCCTGAATAAAAGTGGACGTAAAACAGACTGGAATCCGCTACGTTCCCACCGCCAACGTTCTCGTGTGGCCTTGAAATGTGTCTTAAAAGTTCATCAATGCTATGGAAGATAGCTAAAGCCAATCAGTACAAAGTAAAGCTCCTTTAGACTTCTCTGTATTGATCCTGATTAGCCGCTGGGAGAACCCTGCTGCACGGGGTTTAGTTAGATGTGATGAGAGAAGGAACCGGACTGTCTGTAGCTGGCCTCAGTAGGCCGGTTCTCTGAGCTTGTACGTGAACTCGTGCTTCTAGACCATTGCACAAGCACTGGGCGCTTTACACACATGATTCATACTGAGTAGCTGTAGCTTAGCATTAAGTGGACTAACTGGAATCACCATGCCTTTAAAATTTATCTATATGTTTGAGCCTGAAAATCATTGGTGACCAAAGTGTGGAGCTCAGCTGTACTACAATCATTAACTTATTAACAAGTCCAATAATAATAATAATAATAATAATAATAATAATAATAATAATAATAATAATAATAATGCATTCTGTAGATATAGTATGTTCCTCTCTCCTTGTGTTTTTGTCTTAAGCCCTACTCGAGCTGGATTAGTTTTACTTGGGAAGGTACTCTAATGTATTTTCATAATCATAATTGGTCGAGAGATCACTCTGCCACGATGACCGAGTGCATTAACGCCAGGGTTTGGTCAAGCATAGCTCTCCCTCAGTCATGTTAGATAATGCACTAACTAAACCTGGGAGAAGTGTGCTGTGTTGTTGTTATTGGGTTGCTGTGCCTGAGGTAGAATTCTGACATGGATGTCCAGGATATGACATGTCTAACCTGACTATCTGTGCTAATTAGATGAAAATGATACAGATGCTTTACCCTGACCAGAAAATCCCCTTAAATGACATTACTGGACCTACTTAAATAAATCAAGTCTAGCTCAATATGCTTATTTTATCAAGCCTTCACTAGCTTTTGTGTTAAATGTCCTTGAGCCTTCTTGTTAACACCTGGCTGATGTTGTGCTAGCTTCGACACACTTAACTAGTTCCTGTAGGGTGTGGATGTGGATATAAGAGGAGTGCAGCGGTCTCTGTGTGCTGATCTACACATCCACCTGCTTCTGTTTCAGTCACATTTAATCATATTCATCTGTGGCATAAATACATATATAGCCTGAGTAGTAGTGTTGATATATGTAGTTACAGTAGATAACTCCAGTATGTTGTGCGATCATGTCTTAGCCTGTAGCTAACTAACACACAGGGAAGCCTTGGCTTATAACCAGAAACAGCAGAGCAGGGTTTGAGGAATGACTGCAGTGTATGTGTTTAAACCTTCTCTTTCTGAAGGACTGAGCTGTGTAGTGACCGTTTGAGTTATTCTGCTCACTGGATGTGTTTGTGATGTCCTGTTTGTTGTAGCTGACTGACATGTTAGCAAGCTAAATGTCAGATGCCACATAAATTAAATGCCATCTGTCAAAATCCCACGCCACTATGTGTGCGTGTGTAGTGTGTGTGTGCGCATGTGTAAGTTATTGTAAGGGTAAATCTGAGGTGAAATATGACCCACTGGACACTGCAAATAGCTTCCATCAAGCTGTTCTGGGCATTTGTGCGGCCCGAACCATGGCTTTGCAGTGAAGTCGTGCCTAACCCTCGTGTGATCTCTGTAGCAGTAAACCATGTTGTCCACTGGAGGGAGGTCTCATACCTCTGCTCCTCTAACGCTCTAAACATCGTATTCAATATATCCTTTATTTGTGCGCGAGTCTGGCTTATACTTGAAGAATCAGCCCTATGGTCACTTTTGTTCTTTTGTAAAAAACTGTGTTCATCAGTGTACAGGTGACTGTCTCCTGTCTCGCTTGGCTCTCAATATTATTATAACATGGCTGTACCTGTGTACAGGACAGTGTAGTGGCTGAATAAAAGGCTAGACTGTCATTCTATGCCCACTGCTCGTTCTATGGCGTAGTCCTCATAACAAAAGCATGAACATCATGGAGAAGGTGAAATATTTATCACCTCGATGCACTTGTGACAACTTTATTCTCTTGGAAGATATTTTTTCATTCCTGTCTGAGTGGCAATGTCAAAATGCACCTGACCCACCAACATGGTTTTCCTCATCTGTGTAGGTGAATTATTTATGAGGAAAGTATAAAAGGCATTTTCTCTGGTAGAAGTTCCTCCATGCTGTCAAAGTTGTCCCATCTTCTCTGCATTGTTTTTTATTTTTAAATCTTCTGTGCATTCTTGTCATTTTGGCTCGTACTACTCTAAGTTTCCTTTGCAGTTCTGAATAAAACATGAAAAAACTAATAATGCGTCCGTCTGTTCTATTAAACCCACTGCATTGGTATGCAAAGAATCTTTCTACTGTAAAATCTGGCAAGCTGTTCTTGCCTCTGGGTGACCACAGGCATCTCCCCAATGCCATTCATTAAGACTCATAAGCATGCATGTGAGCTATTTGGAACCCTCAACGCGTTCCTGAATGATTTTAGGCCAATGATCAAATTCTCATTTGTCTGATTACACTCAGTTGGAGTTTTTGCGTAACATTTCAATAAACTGCCAATGAATCCTTCATTAACATTTAGATTGCAGTTGCTGTGCTAATCCAGGATCTGATTGCGACTGAACAGAAATCAGAAAGCTTAACTCTGCTCATAACCCACGGATGCCAAGAAGCCATCAGCGGCTTTGTGCGGTGCAGATGATGTCACCTGATGCCCATCGAGAAGCGCTTTACCTCAATGGTGACTTCCAGGGGCATTCATGTTAACATTTTAAAACGTGTTAAGTTAAATATAGCATCTGGCCTCAGTATGTCATCAGACTTGCATGAGGGAAAGGAGGCACTGATGCATAGCAGGTCAGAGGCCAACTCTCTCTCTTCCTGCTGGAATTTAAGATGAGTCACGCATCTTCTCATATTTTCCTGTATATTTTATTTCATTAATGCCTTGGACAGCATGAGCAAAATAATTTGGTTTAGAAATTACATTACAAATCATAAAGAAAAGCTGGTACCTTTAAACACATCATACGATTGCTTTGTGGGAGTAAAATTTGTGAGTAGAGTCTATTTGTTGTACAGTTTGTCAGCTCCTCTCTCTACCCTGACCTTCAGTGAAAAAAAACCTCTATAAGACCACCTCAGACCTATCTAGCTGGATTAACCACTGCAGCTTTACTGACAGGGGCATCTTAGTGTTTTTTTTCTTGTGTTAATGTCACTGCTGGGGTGAGAAACTGTCAGTGGCAACCAAGCATATCTAACCAGCAAAAGTGCTGTGGTCCATTAACTGACCCTGATAGAGGATGGAGGATGACAGACATAAGGTCTATGTCTGTAACCCTGTAAGAAATGCCTTAACTCATTCTGCCATGGCATCATGGTTGCTTTATTAATGTGGCCTATAAGCATACACACATTCTCAGAAATAAAGTACTTTCCCTTGTAGCTGGGATGGAGTCTCATGGGTAGATCTTTTGTACCTTTGATTTGTATCTTTATACCTTTAAAAGCAGTGTATGGTGCATAATTGGACCTTAAGGAACACTTATGCACCTTTAAAGTTGTACAGTAAAAATATCTTTCCCAGGTACAGTACAGAGATACTTAAATACACACAAAGGTACAAAACATTCACCCTTGATGATATAACACCAGCGATCAGGAAAGGTATCTTAATTACAGAAGGGTGATAAAGTTAGGACCAGGTTAGGTTTTTGGTGGACACTCCATAAGGGACCGTCCACACACTTTCACATTCATGTCCTGTGTATTGCATACTTTAAATCGTTTTAGAAAATAATTCACTAAAAATCAATTTTTAAATTGTAAAAATAGTAATCTCCTAGGATAAATGACTTACTACATGTTGAATTTTCTCTGTATGTTGCATTAAATGGAAGTTAATTAAAATAATTCACTAAAATGTTCATGACTTAGAAATGTCAGTTTAATGTCCACACCACGCTGCAGCCTCGTGCATGTTATTTATGTAATTATTGTTATATTATATTATGTTGTATTCGTAGTACGGTCACTTCTGAAGTCTGTGGGAAGGAAAACCCAATTTCCCCAAATCTCGACCCTAAAACTTTCGCAGGCTTATTTCTGAGAGGTAATAGCTGCAGGCTGAGATAGACTCACACCAAAACAACACAGACACCAAGATGCCACCCAAATATCATCATCTGGTCATCTGGTCATCAGTGATCCTCTGCTACTCCCTTTCCAATAAAGGACAATAGATTGTAGATATAATGCAGTGTAGGTGTACTGAGGGTACTGTAGTCTTCAGGAAATGGAATGTGTTCCACTAATCTGTAACCTACATAAGGAAGAGCGCAGTACTGGATGAACACAATATAATCTTTACCGTCATGGAAAATGATGGAAATAGTGATCCCGCCTCTCTCTCTCTCTCTCTCTCTCTCTCCTGAATTTCCAGCTCGCCTGTGACGTAGCGCGCGTGTCCGCCGACCCACAGCGGCGCCGGGGATGGAAACGAGCTCTCCTCACCAAAAGCTCTCCTAGTGTCACATCAAGCCATGTGTTCGACGAACAGTTTTCCGAATTTGGCCAGTATCGGCGACTGGGAGACCCTCATCTCTGCCATTCCCGCCACCAAAGTTGAGCTGACTGTGTCGTGCAGGTGAGTGAAGCGCGCGCGCTCCGACTGCCTCTGTCACGGGCGCACGCGGACACATCTGGCAGGAAACCAGAGGAAAAGGTTTAAAGCTCTGCAGTTAGAGGTGTTTTGTGGTTACTGCCAGTGTTATGTGTTCTTTATCAGCATGTGTATTCTGGTTTCACGCCACATTTACAGAAACGCTTAGTCGCGTCTTCCTGAGCCTCTTTCGTGTGACATAAGGTGTAAACGGAGTCTCCCTTACACAACCGACACCGGTGATGTAGTCTAATCACGCCTTTTCACATCACATGCTGAATACTGAGTTGTTGATTTCTTTTCTGTTCAGTACTCTGTGCCCTCAGTAGCTGTATGTTGAGAAGTTGCAGGTTGCAGTCATCGTGCAGCTCCATGCAGCCTGCTGCTGCTGTGTTTGTGCCTTGCTGTGGTATTGTCATGATTGTTCATTATTACTGTTCCAAGGAGACAGCCCTCATATTTCTTAATTAGCATTGCAAGATGTAGAATAAGAGCTAGCTTCTAATTGAGCAAATTAGGCATTCAGTTCATCTTATTAAGAACATGAAGGACAGCACTGCATGGAGGAAGAATTCAGCTGACTTGGTGCTATAATATTTATGCAATATATTCCTAATAGCAGAGATGTTTTTTTTTGTTGGTTTGCTTCAGTGCTTCCAGACAATTATTTTCATCACAGTCTC
The DNA here is from genome assembly GCF_019097595.1 of Hemibagrus wyckioides. NCBI lineage: Eukaryota > Metazoa > Chordata > Actinopteri > Siluriformes > Bagridae > Hemibagrus > Hemibagrus wyckioides. The sequence continues at coordinate 507,359 of NC_080723.1, read as the reverse complement.
TGGATTCATTTCCATCAGCTCCTCAGAATTCAATCCTGACTGGTTGAAATCTGGAACTGTTTTCACACAGTGTTGTAATTTCCCCTGACACGATACCATCATCACTGGTTTGATTGAACATCCTGACTGAAATGAAAAAGAATTAGAGAGTGACTTTAGATTGTATTCTGGAGCGAGGCAAGAAATCTGGGGAGTCTTGAGAAACATGTTCATCTATTTCTGAAGGTAGTGAAATAATATTACTTAACCAAAGGAAGCTGATTATACAGTGTTCATTTTAATATATCCACCTGCTCTCAGTGTTTGTTTATTCATCGCTGAAATATGTAGATTTTAAATAATTGCTTGTGGAAGTGCTTTTTGATTTCTCTGTGTGTAAAAATACACCTATAATGAAAGACAAGTATAATATCTTTTGTGGAGAAGAAAAATGATTGCATTTCACAGTTCAGTGGTCTGTGATAAAGCTGAACTTTGAGTGAAAAAAGTCAGGTTATTAAGGTTAGATAGCAGATTAACTAAAACACTGCATTTTTTTAGTAGAGCAAGTGGACGTTCTCCAGCATCATTAAAAACTCTCATAAATTGATGTTAGATTTTGCCAGTTAGGGGTGTGTATTTGTGTGTGTGTGTGTGTGTGAGAGAGAGAGAGATAGAGAGAGAGAGAGAACATCTTTTTCATTTAATATATTTTAAGCTATGGATGTAAAAACATTTGTACAGTGGTTATATTTGTTAATTAATCAGTTCTGTCCTTCAGTGTAACTTTACTTAAGTCCCATTTTTCCTTAAATAGTATGTTACCCTTTATTACCCAGGTTAGACCACTTTTTGCAGAATAAAACACATGGCAGTGGTTTTGTTACATAACTTAATAGATCCTGCACTGGTTTCTCCAGCCTCATTCTCTCCAGTCGGTTAGACGCTGAAGCTCCAGCTCCGATGATGTATGTGATTATTATAGTTAATATTCATCCTTGGTGCTCAATTAAATGGAACGTAATTGTAATTTGACCATCTAACACCATTTAACACCCCTGTTAAGGAAAAAAAGTATTTTAATTCAGTAGCTAAACTTGTAAATAATTGCTTACCACCATCATCTGGCTGTAATTTTCTGAAATGGTTTGTCAAAAAAAGTCAGGAGTTACATAAAGCTGGCTCAAAATCCAGTCCACACCCCCTCGTTCTGATTGGTTGGATGTTAGAGGTCCAAAGTGATTAATTTTTCTCCTTTTCACAGAACCACTGACACTAAGGTTTTTCCTCTGAGCAGATATTTTAGTGAAGCTGCCTGAATGTAACTGGACCAGGAGTGTTCTGACCTGAAATCACTGATCTCGCCTTTAAGTCCAAAATTGCAGGATCTGCAGAACTGTAACATTGCTGCCAACCTGGCACCAGCTGCGGGCGCGGCAAAAATAACCTGATAAATTTATTAGCGAAATGCATACGGTTTCTAGTTTATTCGATCGTCTCAGAGATTATAGATCCAAACAGTGAACTTTCAGCCTTTTAGTTTCAAGCTAAGGTTAGATGTGTGTTAAACTCTTGAACTAAACTCTTGCACAGTATTTTAGCTGAAAACAGAAGCTATATTTCCGTCTCACACTGATCCTCATCTTTCAGTTCTCCTGTTAATTGTCTAAAATAAAGAATTGTCTGTATTGACATGTATGGCTGTTGCATATTGAAGACTGCTGCTCTGTAGGAGTCTGGTCAATAAATGCAAACAGAGGAAGGAGAAAATAAAGGTGAAATAAATCACATTTTAGAGCAAAGAGCACAGAAAATCTTAACACTGCGTACCGTCCCCAAGAGCGCAGTCACCAGCAGGAGGTCGGGTTCTAAGATAATATTTTTTTCCTATTCAAATCCTAACTGATATAATGTCTGTATATTGAATAAAAAGTCATTGTTTGTAGATTAACTTCAACACCATCAGATCAACACCATCAACTTCGACTGCATTTCTTACAGAAATCTTGTCCATGTTAAAGCATCTGGTCTCTCAGACTGGTTATAATGTTCCATGAAAAGATGACAGTAATGGACAATGCTTCTTTAATATGATTTGCACACCACCGTCCGGTCACTGATGTCATCTTAAAGACTGGTGTTTAAATGAGACAGCTTCCTGATACCCGATCAGCCGGACATCATGGTGACATTTCCTTAAATTTTAATTGTTTTTGAAGGTGGACAGAGAGCATTGTTTAACAGCTTGATTTAGCAAACACATCAACTTTTTGTATAATTCATGAACTGTACATGCAAATTTATTCATTTTTGAATGACACAAAAATATTATCTTGAATCTCATTCTGTCTCCGGAGTCGTGTGCAGTGTTTAAACCAGACGAAAAAACAGCCAACTTTCTGATGATTTGTAAATGGCCTCGTGGATGTGAGCCAGGTCTGAGCTATATGATTGACTTGGCCATTCAAGGGCACTATACAGCCTTACTGACTCAGTCTGACTGGGGCCTCAGTGGTCATAAGCTCTGGTTTACTCTTCAGCAGCATCAGGCTGGCACTGATGGACCCCTGAACAAGTTCCTTAACCCTTTCTGCTCCAGGAGCACTGTGTTATGGCTGACTCTGTATTCTAACCCCACCTTCCTAAATGTAAAGAAAAGAATTTCACTCCACTGTAATAAATGTGTGACATAATAAAATGTGTGAAATACGGAGACAATGAAAATGGAGTGTGTATAAATTTGGATGAATTATGACTTGAGTCAGAAAGTTAGACATTATTTCATACTCAGTATTGCCATTAATTATGTTTTAAAGATAACTGATCAGTAAATGAGGTTTTAGCCTCTGAATCGTTCCCTTGCCTCCCACAGACACAGATAGTGGCAAAAGCATGTGATCTAATGAAATCCTGACCAAATTGGAATCTATATATACTTACAGGCTTAATGAGCCAGGGATATTAGCTTGTTTACGACTCTGTCACTGCCAAACCTTTATGGATTAGTTTAGCACTGAAGATCATTTTCAGTCTTTATGGACGATAATAGTACATCTCATGATTTTTTTTTTCAATAGGAGCTCTTTTAAATGAGAATAAGGATAGCAACTCTTAAAAGTGCAAAAAATAAAACTGAGCAGGTGAAAAATGAAGGCGACGTAAAGACCAGAGTGCAGAAATAGCATTCCTGTGTTCATCAGACTGCAATTGCAGGTGACAGCCAGCCTGTAACCCAGCTGGCTGACCTTATCTATCTGACTGTAAACAAATCACTTCCAGGAAGAATAGGTTCCGTCTCCTTTATGCCTGAGATCGCCTTAGAATTCTAATCATGCCTCTGGTGTACATAATGGATCATTTATATAAAAATCATGACTTTTCTATTTCTGTACCTCACAATAGAGCATAGATTATCCATGCCAGAGCTATTATACATCATATGGACACGACGTTTTGAATACTGAAAACAAATATAGTACTGACCCCAAGGAGTGGCACATTGTAATGCAACAGATTGACCTCTATATGTCCAAAATGAATTCAACAGGCTATATCATTAACTCTGCACTACGTATATGTATATCCTCATGAATACGGGTTTCATCTGGTGTGTTTTGTAATGGTAATCTCTGTTCTTATGACAGCAGGCTTCAAAGATGATTCTTTCTTTTCCTCCAAAGACTTGAAGATAATGATAAAAACCATATGCAGATTTCTCCTGGCTGGAGTCTCTTTCAGAAGTACATTTACTGCCACATTAGTTTCTTTGTAAAAGTGCTTCCTGTTGCTCTCAGGATTTAAATGTGCTAAAAGTGACCATGACCATTTTTTCTCATCAGTACGGCATAATAGACTTATCAAGAGTAATTACAGGACAGCCGGTGACCTTTGTGTGTAAGCTGTTTGTTTTGACTCGTCATATTGAGGTGAAGTAAATCTGTTGTATAAGCTCGCTTGGGGGGTGGGGGGGGGGTTGGAACTTTACATTTAGTGAGTTTGTATTATTGTCATTAGACATGTTTTAATAAATAAACCTGAAATTTGTGGAAGAATTCAGCATGCATTAATTCTTACAAATTAGTAGCAATTTCCACAAATAAAAGTTTATTACAAACTGCATGGATTTAGAATGGGTTTAGAGTTACACATTTTCTTCCAAATTAATTTGGGCAGCATTGGAGAAAATCTACCCAGACCCAAACATCAGAAAAATGTCTCATGAAAGCAAGAAAAAATGAACAAAGCCTCATGGGTAACACTTTACAAATAACAGTACATTAATTATTTACATTAATACTGTAATTGATTCTTACTTTAATATGAGCTAATGATGAGTTAAGGCATGTATAGCTGACCTTAACTACAACACCAGTCTTATTAAATTCTGTGTGAATAACGACCACCTTAAATACATGTCTGTTAGTTGATGTATAAATAAACACATAGGGGTTAAACCTACCTAAATCACCCATGTGCTGTAAGACACACTTAATTTAATTTTAAATTGTTCACTCTTTTGGGCAGTGGAGCAGTGTCCGAGCAACTCACAGCACATACTAGTACTACAGAGGGGTTCGAAGTGGACTGGATGAATGATGCAAAATGGGTTGAGATTAGATCATCAGTGTTTATCATTAGTGTGTCTTTCTACACTGGATAAGAAAGATAAACGTAAATTATGAAAGTAATCCAGTGATGTTTGTAATCTAGCCATGGGGGTCACAGTCCAGTGACTTCTGTGCCAGTCCCAAGCCTGGATAAACAGAAAGGGTTGCAAAATTTAATCATGCGAATTGTCAGTACTCTGAAAAAGATGTTGAGGTTCTCTTTGGGAGGGACACGGTTGGACAGGATTAGGAACAAGTACATCAGAGGGACGG
>NC_080723.1:482500-497500 GCF_019097595.1 Hemibagrus wyckioides | reverse complement strand
TTTTACATAAAACTGGTGGACTCGTACCTAACTAAGGCTCTCTGAGTGTTTCTGCTCTCTGAGTGTTTCTGCTCTCTGAGTGTTTCTGCTCTCTCAGTGTTTCTGCTCTCTGAGTGTTTCTGCTCTCTGAGTGTTTCTGCTCTCTCAGTGTTTCTGCTCTCTCAGTGTTTCTGCTCTCTCAGTGTTTCTGCTCTCTGAGTGTTTCTGCTCTCTCAGTGTTTCTGCTCTCTGAGTGTTTCTGCTCTCTCAGTGTTTCTGCTCTCTCAGTGTTTCTGCTCTCTGAGTGTTTCTTCTCTCTGAGTGTTTCTGCTCTCTGAGTGTTTCTGCTCTCTGAGTGTTTCTGCTCTCTGAGTGTTTCTGCTCTCTCAGTGTTTCTGCTCTCTGAGTGTTTCTGCTCTCTGAGTGTTTCTGCTCTCTGAGTGTTTCTGCTCTCTGAGTGTTTCTGCTCTCTCAGTGTTTCTGCTCTCTGAGTGTTTCTGCTCTCTCAGTGTTTCTGCTCTCTGAGTGTTTCTGCTCTCTGAGTGTTTCTGCTCTCTCAGTGTTTCTGCTCTCTCAGTGTTTCTGCTCTCTGAGTGTTTCTGCTCTCTCAGTGTTTCTGCTCTCTCAGTGTTTCTGCTCTCTCAGTGTTTCTGCTCTCAGTGTTTCTGCTCTCTCAGTGTTTCTGCTCTCTGAGTGTTTCTGCTCTCTCAGTGTTTCTGCTCTCTGAGTGTTTCTGCTCTCTGAGTGTTTCTGCTCTCTGAGTGTTTCTGCTCTCTCAGTGTTTCTGCTCTCTGAGTGTTTCTGCTCTCTGAGTGTTTCTGTTCTCTCAGTGTTTCTGCTCTCTGAGTGTTTCTGCTCTCTGAGTGTTTCTGCTCTCTGAGTGTTTCTGCTCTCTCAGTGTTTCTGCTCTCTGAGTGTTTCTGCTCTCTCAGTGTTTCTGCTCTCTGAGTGTTTCTGCTCTCTGAGTGTTTCTGCTCTCTGAGTGTTTCTGCTCTCTCAGTGTTTCTGCTCTCTGAGTGTTTCTGCTCTCTCAGTGTTTCTGCTCTCTGAGTGTTTCTGCTCTCTCAGTGTTTCTGCTCTCTGAGTGTTTCTGCTCTCTGAGTGTTTCTGCTCTCAGTGTTTCTGCTCTCTGAGTGTTTCTGCTCTCTCAGTGTTTCTGCTCTCAGTGTTTCTGCTCTCTGAGTGTTTCTGCTCTCTGAGTGTTTCTGCTCTCTCAGTGTTTCTGCTCTCTGAGTGTTTCTGCTCTCTGAGTGTTTCTGCTCTCTCAGTGTTTCTGCTCTCTGAGTGTTTCTGCTCTCTGAGTGTTTCTGCTCTCTGAGTGTTTCTGCTCTCTCAGTGTTTCTGCTCTCTGAGTGTTTCTGCTCTCTGAGTGTTTCTGCTCTCTGAGTGTTTCTGCTCTCTGAGTGTTTCTGCTCTCTCAGTGTTTCTGCTCTCTCAGTGTTTCTGCTCTCTGAGTGTTTCTTCTCTCTGAGTGTTTCTGCTCTCTGAGTGTTTCTGCTCTCTGAGTGTTTCTGCTCTCTGAGTGTTTCTGCTCTCTGAGTGTTTCTGTTCTCTGAGTGTTTCTGCTCTCTGAGTGTTTCTGCTCTCTGAGTGTTTCTGCTCTCTGAGTGTTTCTGCTCTCTCAGTGTTTCTGCTCTCTGAGTGTTTCTGCTCTCTGAGTGTTTCTGCTCTCTCAGTGTTTCTGCTCTCTGAGTGTTTCTGCTCTCTGAGTGTTTCTGCTCTCTGAGTGTTTCTGCTCTCTCAGTGTTTCTGCTCTCTGAGTGTTTCTGCTCTCTCAGTGTTTCTGCTCTCTCAGTGTTTCTGCTCTCTGAGTGTTTCTGCTCTCTGAGTGTTTCTGCTCTCTGAGTGTTTCTGCTCTCTCAGTGTTTCTGCTCTCTCAGTGTTTCTGCTCTCTGAGTGTTTCTGCTCTCTCAGTGTTTCTGCTCTCTGAGTGTTTCTGCTCTCTCAGTGTTTCTGCTCTCTGAGTGTTTCTGCTCTCTGAGTGTTTCTGCTCTCTCAGTGTTTCTGCTCTCTCAGTGTTTCTGCTCTCTGAGTGTTTCTGCTCTCTGAGTGTTTCTGCTCTCTGAGTGTTTCTGCTCTCTCAGTGTTTCTGCTCTCTCAGTGTTTCTGCTCTCTCAGTGTTTCTGCTCTCTGAGTGTTTCTGCTCTCTGAGTGTTTCTGCTCTCTGAGTGTTTCTGCTCTCTCAGTGTTTCTGCTCTCTGAGTGTTTCTGCTCTCTCAGTGTTTCTGCTCTCTGAGTGTTTCTGCTCTCTCAGTGTTTCTGCTCTCTGAGTGTTTCTGCTCTCTCAGTGTTTCTGCTCTCTCAGTGTTTCTGCTCTCTGAGTGTTTCTGCTCTCTCAGTGTTTCTGCTCTCTCAGTGTTTCTGCTCTCTGAGTGTTTCTGCTCTCTCAGTGTTTCTGCTCTCTGAGTGTTTCTGCTCTCTGAGTGTTTCTGCTCTCTGAGTGTTTCTGCTCTCTGAGTGTTTCTGCTCTCTCAGTGTTTCTGCTCTCTCAGTGTTTCTGCTCTCTGAGTGTTTCTGCTCTCTCAGTGTTTCTGCTCTCTCAGTGTTTCTGCTCTCTCAGTGTTTCTGCTCTCTCAGTGTTTCTGCTCTCTCAGTGTTTCTGCTCTCTCAGTGTTTCTGCTCTCTGAGTGTTTCTGCTCTCTCAGTGTTTCTGCTCTCTCAGTGTTTCTGCTCTCTCAGTGTTTCTGCTCTCTCAGTGTTTCTGCTCTCTCAGTGTTTCTGCTCTCTCAGTGTTTCTGCTCTCTGAGTGTTTCTGCTCTCTCAGTGTTTCTGCTCTCTGAGTGTTTCTGCTCTCTCAGTGTTTCTGCTCTCTCAGTGTTTCTGCTCTCTGAGTGTTTCTGCTCTCTCAGTGTTTCTGCTCTCTCAGTGTTTCTGCTCTCTGAGTGTTTCTGCTCTCTCAGTGTTTCTGCTCTCTGAGTGTTTCTGCTCTCTGAGTGTTTCTGCTCTCTGAGTGTTTCTGCTCTCTCAGTGTTTCTGCTCTCTGAGTGTTTCTGCTCTCTCAGTGTTTCTGCTCTCTGAGTGTTTCTGCTCTCTCAGTGTTTCTGCTCTCTGAGTGTTTCTGCTCTCTCAGTGTTTCTGCTCTCTGAGTGTTTCTGCTCTCTCAGTGTTTCTGCTCTCTCAGTGTTTCTGCTCTCTCAGTGTTTCTGCTCTCTCAGTGTTTCTGCTCTCTGAGTGTTTCTGCTCTCTCAGTGTTTCTGCTCTCTCAGTGTTTCTGCTCTCTCAGTGTTTCTGCTCTCTGAGTGTTTCTGCTCTCTCAGTGTTTCTGCTCTCTGAGTGTTTCTGCTCTCTCAGTGTTTCTGCTCTCTGAGTGTTTCTGCTCTCTCAGTGTTTCTGCTCTCTCAGTGTTTCTGCTCTCTGAGTGTTTCTGCTCTCTGAGTGTTTCTGCTCTCTCAGTGTTTCTGCTCTCTGAGTGTTTCTGCTCTCTCAGTGTTTCTGCTCTCTGAGTGTTTCTGCTCTCTCAGTGTTTCTGCTCTCTGAGTGTTTCTGCTCTCTGAGTGTTTCTGCTCTCTGAGTGTTTCTGCTCTCTCAGTGTTTCTGCTCTCTCAGTGTTTCTGCTCTCTGAGTGTTTCTGCTCTCTCAGTGTTTCTGCTCTCTCAGTGTTTCTGCTCTCTCAGTGTTTCTGCTCTCTGAGTGTTTCTGCTCTCTCAGTGTTTCTGCTCTCTCAGTGTTTCTGCTCTCTCAGTGTTTCTGCTCTCTGAGTGTTTCTGCTCTCTGAGTGTTTCTGCTCTCTCAGTGTTTCTGCTCTCAGTGTTTCTGCTCTCAGTGTTTCTGCTCTCTCTGAGAGCCCTGACCTCAACCCCACTGAACACCTTTAGGATGGACTGGAATGCTGATTGTGCTCGGGCCTCCTCACCCAACATCACTGTCTGACCTCAATAATGCTCTTGAGGATGAACGAGCACAAATCCCCACAGCCATGTTCTGAAACCTAGTGGAAAACCTTCACTTGAAGACTGGCGTGGATTATACCAGTAAAGGCGTCTGGATTAGGATGTTCAGGAACCACAAACGGGTGTGATGGTGTGTCCACAAACTGCTGGTGGTTGTGTAGAGTAGATTTAAAAATGTTGTATAGAAATGAACTAAGCACACACACATGACCTAATTTGCGACTTCACTACCTCTCCAACTCAAAGCTTGTTTTTTTTTGAGACCACTAACTACTCATGAATATTCATAAACTGACATCAAATGAATTCATATTGATTACTTGATGAACGCTGCTGCACAGACAAACTTTCATAGGCCAGTCTGGTGCAGAATATCAAGTAGAAGAAGAGGAAATATTCAAATGTGAGGGCTGCTGAGACTGAAATGATGACTCGAGAGCTTAAATAATAAAGCCATGTTGGAATGTATTATATCCTGAACATTAGGACACATCTCACTACCTGGTGAAGGAATGAGGCAGAAGTATGAAATGTAAATAAGAAAGAGAATCAGCTTTATCATGGAAATATAATCATCACTCTAATACATACATCTGCAGTAAAGTCACCTTCCTAAACCATCCCAATATTTAAGATAAGATAAGATAAGATCCCAATACTTTAAATGCTTCAACAATTTAAAGTTTGAAGACAGGATTTTTTTAGATTTTTTTTTATACTATTTAATAATATATATTTTAAAATATATGCAGTGAATTGTTGTGTCTTTATGTCCTGCACGCCACAGTTGATTTGGCTTTACACACAACATTAAATTATTCACAAACATCATATAATGTATCACTCTCTCTCTCTCTCTCTCTCTCTCTCTCTCTCTCTCGCTGGGCTACAAAAATATTTTACTGTAACATCTGAACTTGTTATGGTTCCAGCTCTAGAGGGAAAATTCCACATTCCTAACCTTCTTTTCACAAATGACTTGTAATCCATTACATGTGCACTCTATCAGTTTGATCAGTTTATCATATTATTACACTTTATTTTAAAATATAGTGAATCAGATGAGTTTGTGTGTATACAGTGACTTATACAGAGTCAGCAGTGTAATATCAGGGTAAAGTAAATGAGCTCAATAATTCAGCAGTGTTTGTGGGTAAAAACCACAATAGGTTAAAAAAATAGATAAAAAATTTCTTAGTATTGTTGTTGCTCCTTTGTGTCGCAATACACCGCGAGTTCAGCTTCAATATACAACCTACTGTAATATTAAAGGTACACAAGCCTGGGGAGGATTACTGAGCCGAGACGAGGAAGGAGCGCTGAACAGAGACCGGGAACAGGGAAAATAACTGCAACAATTTCGAGGTTCAGATGGAACAAACTATATATATTTATTACAGCCAAAGGCAAAAGCCTGACCTGTCCAGGAGATATCTCTGACATCTCTCTGTAGAAAAACAGCAGCATTCTTTTTTGCTAAGATGTAGTACCCATCATACACTTATCACTAAATAATTATTAACTATTGAAATAGACAGTCATATACAGTTCAGAACGTAGTGAAATGCTGTATCCACTGTCCAAGTCTTAAAAATAGAACAATTAAGAATAAAAACATACTGAGAATAAAATTACAATACAAATAGAATTACTATTCAGATGGAAAGAGAAGAAAGTCTATGGAGATGATGTGAATGCAGATCTCAGTGGAAGAACTGTGTGATTATTATGAATCGAGTGCAGAGATGTCGATGTGTAGTTGCAGTTGTAGTGCAAATATATGCTGTGTACAAACACACACTGTAGATGTAGTAAACGAGTCCAGAAATCTGGAAGTGTTGTCCTGGTTAAGGGCTTGAATGGCCAGAAGGAAGGAGCTCCTCCTCATTCTCACTGAGTTTGCATGGACTGTAACAGAGAGAAGAGTCTGTTATATGGATGGCTGAGATCTTTCACTATCTCCTTGGCCTTGGTCCATCACCGCTTGCTGTAGCTCAACTGCAGGTCAGAGAGCTCGGTGCAGATGGTACCATCAGCTGATCGCACCACCCTCCTGCCTGGTGCTTTTCCTAAACCAGGCTGTAAAGATGCTGCCTGTCAGGAAGCTCTTAGTGGTGCAGGTATGAATGTTCCTTACCCCTTAGAGGGCAGTTTTAAATCCTTTTTTAGTCCAAGGTGGTAAAGACGCTGCAGGGTCATCCTCCACAGACACCAGGAAGTGTCTTTATTTGAAATAAGGCATAAAGATGATAGTAATGTCTTCCTTGCATTAGAAAGACGTGTTGGTGTGTATAAAGCTAGCGTCACTGTGTTACATCACATAATGTTTATATGGACGTGTGTTAAGAAGGCAAACATCACCATGACACACAGGGAAGCTATCCTAAAGCTTCCTAAAGTCCAGAGGGTTTAGTACAGGTATGCCTGTGCCTCATTTACAACTTGCATGGTATTATGGTTTGGTCTGCTGTGTTTTCCATGCCTTCTGTGACTAATTACAGACATTTCCTCATGTGTTGGGGGTCTCTAGGTGTTAGTTGTTTAAATTCATGACAAAAATAGAAACAGAAAACTAGAGAAAAAGGAAAAAAAGGAAGATGGCCTGGTTAGCTCAAGTTTATGAAATGATTGAATATTGCATCAGTATGAGATGTAGTTGGATTATGTGTTACAGCTATTTACGTTTTGTGTGTTTTGTATGCATGTGTGTTCTTTTTAAACAGTTTGTCCCCAGTGTACACTGCCCGCCTGGTGAACAGCTTCACTCAGGCTGTAGGATGTGCATTTATCTCAGAGAGCAGGTGAAGGTGTGCAGATTAAAATCTCATGTTTATTCCATGCGATCTACTTCATGATGGCATGTATCACTCCTGCTGTGTGTGTGTGTGTGTTGTTTTCACCGCGGGATGCAGCTGCTGTGTTCCAGCTGATGACGAGACTCTTACACTCACAGCGTTAATGAACATACAGATGCGTGTGACTACAGGCTTCTCATTATTCACTAACACAGCATGGCTGATCACACACACACACACACACTCTATCTGTCCTTGCAGCTGAGTCTTACCATTCTGTATGTCGTAATTGAGATTCTCTCAAGTTTTTAGTGATGTTCGGGTGAAGAGTGTGTGTGTGTGTGTGTGACATGGCTGCTGTTTGCTTCCAGCACTTTATTGGCATGAGAAAGGGAGAAAGATAGGATGATAGAAAGTAGAAAGTGGGAATGATGAAACTGTATTACACACTCTCTCTCTCTTTCTCACTCTCTCTCTCTCTCTCTCTCTCTCTCGTCTACCCACCTTCTCTCTCACACACACACATTCTTCCCCTGCTCCTGGGCATTTGTGAGATTTACAGGGCCATCAGCTGCAGCAGTAGTGCGCCTGTAGAAGCTTCAGCGTCTCTCCTGCACCAGGCTCTTGTGCTGACTCCATGCCTTAGCCTTGCTGACGTGATTGGGCCAGTCACACACGATTAGCGCGCCTGACTACACACTCCGGCCAAAAGACACAAAATTCAGGGTTCCAGCATGCTAAATATAGATCTATTCTCATGCTGGGCAGCCGGAGCTGTGTGTGGTTGGTGTGTGTGTGTGTGTGTCCATGAATGTATCACTGCATTGTCTACAAATAATAGAGTATAAAGTGGATGGATCTTTGTTCTTTGTGTGTGTGGATTCAGGCTTGTGGATTGCAAGGTACTATTGAGCTGAAGTTATATTCTCTCACACACACACACACACACACACACACACACAAACTTAGACCCTCAGCTACCCAGGCAAGATGGTTCCAGAGTTTAATAAAGCGGCACGTTGTAAACTCCTGAGCTCTCTGGGGTCCAGTTCCACTGGCAGGAGTGAGATGATCACACACTCGGAGGAAGATAATGCTTCTTTTTAATTAGACATATTTTTAGAAGCACCCTGATAGAAGAGCAGCCCAGCAGATGGACAGGACAAGAGAGAAGCTCCAAATTATTTCAGACCCCTGTCAGGCACCCCACTGAGAAAATCAGCTTCGAACAGCAAGGCTGAATTTTCCGGAGAGGATTTTCTAGTGGCCATGTTGGATATATAAGGGTTTGATTTCTTTATTAATGTGAATTAGTATGAATTAGCATATGTGTGAGAAGTAAGAGGGACAGAAAGCTGGTTTTCACCTTAATGTTTTAAACTCTCTTACACTGATCAAATATCAGAGGAAAGGCTTCTGCTGGTCTGTTGATAATTACCTGGATGACCACACCAACCTCAAGCTTTTTTATGCAGCTTAAGGCTTAAGGTTCAGTATAATAATGATATAGATTAGTGTTCTAGTGTTATGTACTGGAATATAACCAAATATACAGTAAATGTCTGCAAACGGTTGTTTAATAAATAGTTAGATCTACTGAACAAATTGTAGTCAAGCAGTTCAGGAACTCATGGAAAAACATGTAGAACTTGAGGTTAATGATTTCAGTGGAGACTACAAACAAATCTAGTCCTAATCTGTATAACTGAAGTAACCATAAAATATACTTTAAACAATCTTTAAAACCTAGAAAGCCTGTGTTTAATAAGAGGACTGATAATTCACACACACACACACACACACACACACACACCCTAGGGACTGACTGAATGGGATTTCCCTTACTGTGGTATAATAATGATATATATTCCTACATTTAATAAGAGAAATATCATTCACCCGGTCCCCTGTGTGTGTGTGTGTGTGTGTGTGTGTGTGTGTGTGTGTAGTGCAATGTTCGGTCCTCTCATTAGATGCAGGTTAAAAAAAAATTGGTTTGGATTCAGAGAAAAACTAGGTTCTGTTCTGCTCCAGAGAATTTCCACTAGCACTTGAGTGTTTGGCTTTTAGGCTTAAGCTCTGCAGATGTGTTCCTGTTACAGACACTGCTTTTAGATTTGCATAATAGTGTTCGGCGTCTTCATTGAGCTGACAAGCAAACACTAAAATCATCACCCCTCTGCACTCCGGATCATACACCTGCCATTTTTCTGTCTCTCTTCATTCCTTCCTCCTGTGTTTCTGCAGTTTGCGTGCTTTACACTCAGACGGTGGCAAGCAGGGAGTGGAGAGAGGTGAGTGTGTGTGTGTGTGTTTGTGTGTGTGTGTGTGTGTGTGTGTGTGGAATCTAAACGTAATTGCCTCATCGCTCTTCTAATGGGGATTAAATGCTGAACTTTAGCACTTCTCTTTAAACATAAACCCTCAGAGAGGAAGAAGCAGCTCATTAAAACACATCAGTTCTACGAATGTTCAGCGTTATAATGTCCTTCAGAACACCATGGATGTTTAATTCTGCTGAAATACAAATTACAGGGATGTAGAAAACATGCACATAAGTTAGCTTTCATTTATTTGCTTTTCACTAGATAGTAGTGTATGTGTGTGATACTCTCTCAATTAAACACTGATTAAGGGGTAAATCATTATTTATTGTTAAAGTCGTTCCAATGAACAGCTAATATTTATGATCATGAGCTGCGACTGAGAATTTTAAGAATCTGCCAGTGATGTTGTACATACGCCAATAAGAGACACAAACGATTGATATTCTACCAAATGAAGGTATAAAATATTGAAAGAGGAGCTTCCAGCATGGATGCAGTGCATTTAGATGTTCTTCATGGTAAACTTTGTGCTCATTTGATAGTGTGTGTTTTTATTTTTTCATGCAGTTTGGGAGAACCGAGGCCATCAGTAACACCCTGAACCCAGACTTTGTCCGAAAATTCATTCTCGATTACTTTTTTGAAGAGAGACAGAACCTACGCTTTGACCTGTAAGTATCAACAGGTCTTCTACAGTGACAGCAGAGATGAATATTTATCATGATTAAATCACGTGTAGTGGACCCCTGGTGGTCCAGCAGCTGGATCCCGGTCCCAAGCCTGGACAAAATAAGGTTGCGTCAGGAAGGGTGTCCGGTGTAAAACGTGAGCCGAATTAAAATCTAACATGCGGCTCGGACAATCGGGTGTGGCGACCCAAAAAAAGGTAGCAGCCGAACAAACAGCAACAACAAACCTTCATGTAAAATAATACAAGAAACGTGAACTCGAATCAATTAAAATGAGTGATGTGATTTATTTTTACATTTCAGATACACTTTCGGTGTTGGGATTTGTGCATTGCAAAGATTCACTAAGATTCATGGAACACACACACACACACACGTCCCTGTAAGGCAAAGCATGCTTGAAGTTGCTGAAGCCTATAATTTACAGGAAACAAGAATTTATATTTATGCATTATTAACTTCAGTCATCATACCACACACACACACACACACACACACACACACACACTATTACTATTAAAGAATATACTTAGTGATCTTTAAACTGCAGCAGAAATTGAAACAATTCACACATCTGCACACATCTGGGTGTGTGTGAGCTTGTAGATACGCCGCAGATATGTGGAAACATGCCATGCTGCTGTCTTAAATATTTATTATTAAGCAGTATTTGTAGGTCTATCTATCTGTCCATCCATCTGTCCGTCCGTCCGTGGTGATCTGTGGATCTGTCTGTTTTTGACCAGATGTTATTCAGTAAACCAAAAATTAAAATCTATTGAAATTTTGTATCCATGAGGGAATGATTGTGAAGTCCAGCTGATGACATCATGAATAAGGAATAAAAAACTATTAGGAATAATCTTATAGAAATATAATCTATGACAGGGTGGAGTGATTCGAGCTGATCTGATGTGGATTATTCTCCTAAAACAGCACCTCCTGAAGTTCATTGTTCCTCTAATACCACACACATTTTCCATTGACTGCAATTCTGTACTTCATAAAGAATAAGATGCCGTAAATTAGAGCTGTTTATAGTTCAGTTGTACGTTGTGGAATGTCCACAAGACAGGTTACCTCCTGTTACTACTTACTCAAATGGAACTATTAACAGTAGTACTCTCACCAGTCACACTTATTTCTGAAAAACAAAAAACAAAAACTCACACACATTTTGTCATGTTACCAAAAAACTGGACAGTGTAAGATTCTCTCAAGACTTCTTAACACCCACAACTTCAATAAAAAACATATTTTTTAAAAAACATATAAAAGTTACTGTACTAATATATGACACGTTTATTCTGTTTATTAACCCCAGATCCTGCAGTTCCTCCGCCATACACGTCTCTGTGCATCTGTGCTGTTACTATAAAAACAATAATATATCACACGGAGTGGATTAATATAAACTCATGAACATATATATGTGATTTAAATTACATCTGGTCTTAAAGTCAGAGACAATCGTTCAGAGCACTCAGATTTAACAGCACATGAGTTTGGTCTGAAGAGAGATGAACACAATATAAACCACATTACTTAAAGAATTAAAAGTTAAAAAGAGCACCATTATACATATACACACATCCACAAGGGTCATTTATATTTACTAGTCTTGGTTGAAAGGGGCTGTAGATTTAGTTAGTTTATGTCTATTTAAAGAAGAATCTTCTCTTGCTGCAGTTAAAAATATCAGGTTCTGTCTTGTCTTTGAGTACGAACAGAGAGACAGCATCAGGAAAGGGCAGAAGACAAAGGAGAGAGGATATAAATACCAGGAAGTAGTTGTATGTGTCCCAGTGAGAGTGTGTAGTAAAAGTGTTCAAAGCCCAGTGAATGTTGTGTGCTTTCTTCCTTCTTTGCAGTGTTGAGGAAGAGGAAGAGTGCACTGATAGCTGAGAGGGTGTTATACTCTGAGTAAACATAATCTGCAATAAACGTCCTTATCTCTCCCTGCAGGTACGACCTGGACTCGAAGAGTGAAAATCTGTCCAAACATGTAAGTGAGTGACGGTGCCTTATAATCTGTTATGTGTCTGTCAGTCTGGGAAAATCCATTAGTTTTCACTGCAGTACAATTGTAGGACTTTTTTTTATCAGTTTTGGCCAAGTTTGGTTTAGTTTGGGAATTTTTTGCACTTTAGTAACATTTAACTAATAAATATACTTCATCTTTGTGCATGAATTTCACATGTTCACACCATGCATCAGTTTCCTCCTCAAGTCCAAATACACACGTTGTCGGCCGATCGGCGTGTCTAAATTGTCCGTAATGTGTGTGTGTGATTGTGTCCAACGATGGGTCAGCACCCTGTCCAGGGATCAGTTCAGAATCAGTTCCAGTTTCCTTCTGACGCTGTACTGGATAGAAAATGGATGGATGGACATGGAAATGTTTTATATCTTAAATTTTTAATATTTAATATTTTAATATTTAATATATATTAAATATATGATTAAATAGTTTTTAATCGTGGTTTAACAGTGCTGTGGCAAAACAGGTATTCTGCCTATAGATGTCTAAATCCTTGCTTGCTCACATGATGAATGTCAGCCTTTGATCAATGACGTGGAGCAGGAATTTGGATTAAATCTTTATTCAGTAATCAGAAAAAAGTCGTTCAAGTGTCCATGCTGCACTGTGATTCCTGCATGAATGGAATCTTCAAATGCCATCTTTTCTGCTTTTGGACCTAAATTACAGTACAATGCTGCATGTAAAAGAGAAATATGGTTTAATATTCAGTCCCTCGTTTTATTTAACAAATTTATATTAACAAATTTGTGCAAAAGTAATGTTTTAAGACAGGATTTCTTCTTTTCATCGTTTCAGAACTGACAGTTTTATTGCACTGCCTTTATATCATCTAAACACCTTGAACAGTTTCCCGTCATTTTATAAACACTCGTGTTCCAAAGACAGTCTTGGAGAAGAATATTCACAAAGACACGGCACGTGCACTTTACACAGGAACTGCAGAACCTACAGGATTTGCAGTGAGTAATGGTCAGCCCTCTGGACTCGATTCGGGGAGTCAGTGGAAAGTGATCTGGCAGATAGTCGTTTGTAAATAGTTTTTTATTGTTTTGGGCTTTTTTTAATAACACCCCTGTGTTTAGAGCAGTTCTGAATAATTTATGTCTTGCTTTTGCAGCGATATTACAGCGTGGCAGAATCATAAAGCTGGCTGCTTATTGCTGCTTTGTGTGTCTCCTCGGGGACAGCAGCTTTACCTGCTGTGTTTTTCTTCCCCTCAGTTGAGTGAAGCTCCGGGACCGGTGCTCTGTGTTAAGGAGCTGACTCAGTGGAAATAATTGCCAAGGTTTCCACATACTGCTGTTACACATCCGCAATCAAAGGCTAATGTGAATCATCAGTTGTACGAAAGATTGAGTTAATGAAGCAGTGATCTTGAATAATTATCCAGATGAACGGAAGGCATTAGCCTCTGAGTGTCCCATGTGAGCGACAATTAATTGCAAATGCAGTGAGTAGAAGCGAGTGGAGAAGTTGAGCCTGTTGGCATGTTTAATGCGTGTACCGAGGTACGGTGCGTCGGCTGTTGTGTAATTTACACCCACACATATTCATTTCCCAACCGTGGGGGTTTTTTTTCATCCTTTCTGGTTATAAGCAGTTTGACAAATGGGAGAGATATTTAAGACTGAAATATGAGCCTACACATCACATTATGCCTTTTTTTTATTATTCCCTGAGCTTCTTGTATAGGAATCCTGCCACCAAAAAAATTACATACACATTAATTATTCAGCACTTTTATTCTTCAGTGTAAAACAACAAAAAACAGGATTTTATGTGTATTCCCTGTATAATAGACTCTGTATGTATATAACACTTATGGACCAGGTTCACAACTGAGGAGTATTCAGGATGGGAGTGTTGTCCATCCAAAGTATTGTGTAATGTCCAGAATATGCATTTTATTGGGAAACTGTTACAGCAAACTGTCACACCGCTGCACCCAAAACCTAAAAAATACCTTGTTGTATTGGATATTCCTTCTTCCTCTTGGTTAAGGACTAAAAACTAAAATCTAGCAGTTTTTTAGATTTGTTTTCTGAGCTGTTGAGAGTATATTAGCCATGCGCTGACAGACACTTAGAAAAAAAAATAAAAACCTAATTTGAGGTTAAATCCAAATACAGATGCAAAAACTTTGGAGCACAAAACAGATACAGATGTGTTAGACTCCTTAAATATAGCTGCATTAGCATTCATTCTAATACACTATATTACCAAAAGTTTTGGGACACCCCTCCAGATCATTGAGTTCAGGTGTTGTTTTTCAGGGGTTGGGCTCTTAATGCTTCAGCTTCATACCAAGACATTTTGGACAATTTCATGCTCCCAACTTTGTGGGAACAGTTTGGGGATGACCCTTCCTGTCCTGGTGTGGAGGAACTTGACTCGCCTGCACAGAGTCCTGACCTCAGCCCCATATAACACCTTTGGGATGAATTAGAGTGGAGACTGTGAGCCAGACCTTCTCGTCCAACATCAGTGCCTGACCTCACAAATACACTTCTAGAGGAACGGTCAAAAATTCCCATAAACACACTCCTAAACCTTGTGGAAAGCCTTCCCAGAAGAGTTGAAGCTGTTATAGCTGCAAAGGGCGGGACAACTCCATATTACATTCATGTGCATGTAAAGGCAGACGTCCCAAAACATTTGGCAATATAGTGTATGTGTAAGTTAATGGACACATCCTGGCATGTAAACATCCATGATATTAAGTGTGTGTGTGTGTGTGTGTGTGTGTGTGTATCAGGACTTCCTGGGTCAGATGTACTGTACTCTGGGAGAGGTGGTTGGATCCCCAGGTAGTCGTATGGAGAGAACGCTCATGTGAGTATTGCTCTCCAGCTCTCACGTCACCCTTTTCCGTTCCTCTGTGCTCTCATACCTGAGATCCTCTCCACCTCTGAGACGCTGTACCTGCCTCTCACGTCATTTCCTCATTAATATACTGTTTGTTCCTTGTGTTTGTCTCTGTTTAATAATGCATGCTTATTCTCATTTGTGTATAGATTGTGTGCGCATTGGTGCATCAGTGAATGTGTGAATATTTCATGGGCTTGAGCGTGTAGATAAATGAATTATAGACCCAGTGTACAGGGACATGTTGAGGAACCTCTAAATGATGATGTATGAAGGTACGCCTTGTAAGGACTGATGTAAGCAGAGACTGGATTATATATGACAAATAAGATAGACGTAATTTTTTATTGAAAAAAACAACTGTCAGAATTTATCACTGGTTTAAAGAATCTTCATTTGATTTCATTTAAG